>NC_142518.1:70518541-70825000 GCF_057876585.1 Rhinolophus sinicus | reverse complement strand
CACTGAAACACACATACTAGATATAAATGGATGCCAATATCCATCTCCTTTATTTTGGTATACGAGCCTCTATCAAATTTGCTAGGTAAAAAGTTGGGTGTCTAATGGAGATTATTTCTCAGGTCACATGCCACTGGAAAAGACTTATTCACTCATTGTCCTAGCCTAGAAACTTTGGAGCAAGCTACCTGGTAGGATTGCATTAGTCCTCGGCACTTAGTTTGAGTTTCTGGTCAACCTTTCTTAGTAATCAATCCTACCAACAGTAAAACACTTACTACTGGCTTGTAAATATTTAGATACAGTCATATAACACATGAGCTTTATGCACCAGGATAAAATTGGAAATCCTTTAAAAACTGCTTTGTTTTGTTAAATGGTAATTTTTCTTCAAGATTTACTAAAACAGCTATAATAACATAATGAGTTTGCGAGTCAATACTATGCTATGCAACTGAGTTTATTTAATGCTATAAAGTATATTGCATTTGGTAAGCAAACATTTTGATTATGTAGCCAAATATTTTTTAACAGTAAGTATTAACCCAAATTAATCCAAATTGACTTAAAACCCTGTGTCAAAGGATATGCTATCGCTTTGTAGATATTTGACCAAAAAAAAAATTATCTTCAATTTACAAATTGCCAGTGACATCAGTTTACATGGCTTCAAATGTCCTTTAATTAGTTAACTATTAACAGCAATTTTTCATATACTAATGATATCATAGTCATGAACATTAACATTTTCATGGGAAAAGATGCTGTATAAACCAGGCAATAAGTGTTTCTGGGGTGATCTTATGGTGTAACATGATAAACTAGGCATAGTCCCTGAATCTAAAATACTCATGTTCTAACAGGAAAATATTAACAGCCAACCAAAATGTATACTATGGAACTCCATTGAACAAGTTTCATAATTACACTGATTAATATATAGTAGAAGTAATGTTGTATGTCCCACATAGAACCACAGATAATAAAAGCACCACATAGCAAATCCAATTTATTAAGGAGTAACATATAAGTTTCATCTCATGTACCAACTCTTGTCAGTTGGTAATGAATAACTGGAATTTCTGAAAAGGTTTTGTGGCTATGAGTTCTTTAAACGGTTAGCAATGTCTGCTATGGGTGTAAGAAATGGAAACAGCAGTATAAATGCCAGGTGTATTCCATCCTTGCTCTATCAAAATGGTCTTTGTTCAACTATGTTGTCCCTTACTATTTCATAGAGGGGTTAAGAATTATCAATGTGAATCATGGAGAAAGCATAAGCAAGAGAATATGTTGGCTAACTGGAGACAGGGCTTGGTTAATCTAGAAAGACTATTCTGTAGAAAATGTGTCATTAAATTTTTTCTTTATTTTGTGTACACAACTCAAGGAAATTTGTTCTCCCCTTATTTTGTATTTATAATAGTAAATGGAATTGGGCTTCAATACCACAGTTGACCAATTGATGCTTCGCTCTCACATAAATTGTACACAAGCTACCAAAAACAAAACAAAACGAAAAAACAAAAAAACAATTCTGAGACTAGAAGTTTTAGGTTGCAACAAGTGTTAATTATTTAGGCCAGTAATTAGGATCTGAAAACCATGCTTACTATGAATCGCCCATGGTTCAAATCCAGCTTTGGGCTTATTTTTGTAAATAAAGTTTTATTCTAAGAGTCACTCCCATTTGTTATGCATTGTCTATGGCTGCTTTCATGCTACAACAACAGTGTTGAGTATTTGCCAAAGGTAGTCTATAATCACCTTGCTTTCTTCGTAAAAATGCAGATTCTTGAGCAAACACCAAATCCACTGAACGGCACTCTGTTTGGTAAGGGACCAAAAATCTACATTTTACCAAGCATGACGATTTATTCTGAAGCACATTAAATTTAGAAAACTACTGCTTTGTGTCACCAAATTTTAAAGTATAGTCTCTGAATCAAAGCTTTTGACAATAAGGGATGCCTAAACCATCTTTAATCTGCAAGGTTGATAAAATACTTTCATGGTGTTTGTTCCTAGAGCTAAGTAACAGATATTTCATTTATTTCTCTTCCGAATAGTCAGCATTCTATTCATGCTGAAGTTCAGCTACAACTCATTTTTAGCTTGAAGCTCATTTTCACAATTTTTGATCACTATACTAATTTATGTAATCCAATTTTATTTAGGGTGTTGTAGCATTAGATTAACGGCTAAGGGTGACTAATTTCTCTGACTAAAAAGTAAGATTTGGGGTAAGATTCTGGGATTATTATTTTAATGTTATTTTTATATTCCAAAGTTTTCTTCAGTGAAGTCTTGCATGGCTTTTGTTTCAGATCAAGATATCTCTGGGTACTCTTGGGCTTCTCTCTTTGGGGTAGAATTTGGCTCCATATAATCCTGCAGACTGCTTCCTGGATAAGGAAAAGCATAGGTTTTGCAGATTTAGGAGGCAAAAAAAAGCACAGTCCACCTGATTTCCAACTCTCTTAACTAGATCTTAATTCTCAAGGCAACTGACCTTTTTACACTTATTTTACATAAATCATGGCTAAGCATGGATGGCTAGTTCTAGAAGAGGAATACTACATCCCCAAAGTGTCAAGATCAGGAGATTATAAAAATGCACCACAGATTTAGTACTGACTACATCTTAGAAGTATGCTTTAAATCCTTTGTGTTTTGACTAGCTCTCAATTATGTATGTTGGAAATTGTAAACAAAAAAAAATTCCCTATGCAACACATAAGCACATCTGGGAGATCCATGCATCAAAACATCTGAAGGTGGGTGAATCGGGGTGAGCAATGGAGGAGAGAAGGGGGAAATGCAGAGATGTAGGCCTCAGGATGCAGCCTGGAGCTTACTGCAGTTTCGGGAGAGGAAAGGATTCAGGCCGCAGGTGCACTTTCTGTGGCCCAGTCTTGCCTGAGGGATCAGCAGATAATACAGCTGAACCCAGCGATAGGGACAGAGACCTTGAGGGAAAGACTGAATACAGAAAAGTGAGAACTGTGGTTTAAACCCACACTGCCAGGCAGAAAACAGAAAACAAAGATATGGAGCCTGGCCAACTCCCTGTACCCTTCCGGAGCTCACCTCACACCACCCTCCCAGTATCAGAACCGGCTCCAGAACAAACTATAGCAGTGTTGGATTGAAGAACAGAATATCTACAGCCCTTAGAACTGGGGAGACAGTCTCAGAATGGTAGATGCACAGAGCAGCTAATTTTGGTGACAGGGAATGAGCTGTAGGGACGAGACAGCTGTGGACTGAAAGTCGCCATTGATTGGAGTCACAAACACACCAGTAGCCTGTCCCAGCCCACCCCATCCCCCACCTTTCCAGGCTGATCCCTGTGGGGGCAACCAAGGTTGCTGAGACACACAAGCTCTGCATCAGGCTGCAGGGGCAGCATTGGAGTTTCAGAGGCTCAGAACCCCATTGCCCACCACATCATTCCAAGGGTGCAGTGTCCTGAGACCCATGCAACCTAATCAAAGAGTAGAAGCCCAACTCCCAAGAAATCATCCATCACAGAAGAAGCCAGAACAGCATAAGAGAAAATAAACCATGCAGCATGAGAGAAAATAAAACCTTTCAGCGACACCTACAGGAAAGCAAAAGAAAGACCTCTTCATATCAACCTGCAGCAGAATCCACTCCTGTAGATGCTCAGGAAGAGAAATAATAATGCATTAATTGCCAGGAATAAGCGAGGTAACAAAGCAGCTCAGAAAGAAAATGAAAAACCTCCAGAAAATAAACTTAAAGACATTTAAATATGTGACTTAAATGACAGAGAATTCAAGTTTGCGGTTCTGAAAAACTCAATGAGATGCATGGAAATTCAGATAAGCAGTTAATCAACTCAGAAATAAAATCAATCAACAAAACGAATATTTTACCAAAGAGACATAGACACAGACAATGGTTTGGTGGTTGCCAGAGGGTAAGGGGGGTGGGGGGTGGGGGGTGGGAGATGAGGGTAAGGGGGATCGAATATATGGTGATGGAAGGAGAACTGACTCTGGGTGATGAACACACAATGGGATTTATAGATGATGCAATACAGAATTGTACACCTGAAATCTATGTAATTTTACTAACAATTGTCACCCCAATAAATTTAATAAAATAAAAATTTTAAAAAAAGAAACAATAAAGGAATACAGTAAAGTTGCAGGATATAAAAATCCACTGCATTCCTATATATTAACAATGACAATTCAGAAAAAGAAATGAAAGAAAAATTCCTTTTACAATGGCAACAAAAAGAATAAAATACCTAGGAATAAACATAACAAAGAATATGAAGGACCTACACACTGAAAACTATAAGAAATTATCAAAAGAAATTGAAGAAGACACAAAGAAATGGAAAGATATAGTGTGTTCATGGACTGAAAGAATCAACAAAGTTAAAATTGCCATATTACCCAAAGCAATGTACAGATTTGATGCAATCCCCAGCAAAATTCCAATGGCAATTTTTAAAGAAATGGAAAAAAATCATCAGATTTGTTTGGAACCACAAAAGACCCCAAATAGCCAAAGCAATCTTAAGAAAAAAGAACAAGGCTGGAAGGATCACACTCCCTGACTTCAATTTATACTACAAAGTGACAATCAAAACATCACAGATTGGCAGGAAAATAGACAAACAGACCAATGGAATGGAATTGAGAACCCAGAAATAAACCCACATATACACGGACAGGTAATTTTCAATGAATGAGCCAAAAACATACAATGGAGAAAAGAAAGCCTCTTTAATAAATGGTGCTGGGAAAACTGGAAAACCACGTGCAAAAGAATGAAACTAGACTGCTATCTGTCGCCATATACCAAAATTAACTCAAAATGGATCAAACACCTGAACATAAAACCTGAAACAATAAATTGCATAGAAGTAAGCATAGGTACTAAAGTTACGGATCTTGAAAAAATCAAAGAGGATTTTATGAATTTGACCTCAAAGGCAGGGAGGTAAAAGCAAAAATAAATAAATGTGACTATATCAAACTCAAAAGCTTGTGCACAGCAAAAGAAACCATCAACAAAACAGAGGTAACTGACTGAATGGGAGAAGATATTTGCAAGAAGTGCCTCCGATAAGGGGCTAATATCCAAAATGTATAAAGAACTCGTACAACTCTAAAACAAAAAAACAAACAACTCAATTAAAAAACGGGCACAGGACCTGAACAGACACTTCTCCCCAGGAAACATACAAACGGCCAACAGATACATGGAAAAATGCTCAACTTCACTAGCTATTAGGGAAATGCAAATCAAAACTACAATGAGATATCACCTCACACCTGTAAGAATGGCTACCATCAACAAGACAAATAATAACAAGTGGTGGAGACAGGCTGTGGAGAAAAAAGAACACTCATACACTGCTGATAGGTATGTAAATGAGTACAGCTGCTAGGGAAAACAGTATGGAGGTTACTCATGAAATAAAGACTAGGATTACCATATGACCCAGCAATCTCTCTTCTCAGTACCTATTTTAAAAATCTTAACATATGTATCTGTAAAGATACATGTACTGCGATGTTCAGTGCAGCATTATTCATGGTGGCCAAGACATGGAAACAACCAAAGTGTCCTTTGATAGATGATCAGATAAAGAAGATATACACAAAGGAATGTGTACATATACACATTGTGTACATATACACAATGGAATACTACTCAGCCATAAGAAAAGATGAAATGCTGCCATTTGTGACCTGTATGAATCTTGAAATTATTATGTTAAGAGAAATAAGTCAGAGAGAAAAATTCGAGAACCATATGACTCCACTCATATGTACCGTGTTTCCCCAAAACTAAGACCGGGTCGTATACCATATTTCCCTGAATGTAAGACTGGGTCTTATATTAATTTTTGCTCCAAAAGACATGTTAGAGCATATTTTCAGGGGATGTCTTATTTTTTCATGTACAACAATCTACATTTATTCAAATACAGTCATGTCATCTTCTTCTGGAATATTGTCATAACGTACTAAATGCATCCGTCTGGCTGATGATCTTAACTGGGGCTTATTTTTGGAGTAGGTCTTATTTTCGAGGAAACACGGTAGGATATGAAACTGAAAGCAACAAAGAACCAAGTCAAACAAAGAATGGAACAAAAACTCATAAACTCCAACAGCAGTTTAGTGGTTACCAAAGGTAAGCGGGGAGAAGGAGCAGTAGAAGAGGGAAAAGGGGGTCAAATATATGGTGATGGAAGGAGAACTGACTCTAGGTGGTGAACACACAATGCAATATACAGATGATGTATTATGGAAATGTACACTTGAAACCTATATAATTTTACTAACCAATGTCACCTCAATACATTTAATTTTAAAAAAGAACTTCAAGAAAAATGGTTTCTGAGATTATCAAAGCAAATGACATTTAAACAATGTAAATCCGAGTTAGCAATGTCATGACCCAGAAATGAAAAACCAACTTCAGGATTAGTGAAATTCAGTTTCAACAGAGAAAGAGAAAGCTACCATATTTCTTTGTATACCTGGATTCTGGAACTGGAGGGTTTTTACAACTCATCCAAATTTTAGAACACTAGTGACTATGTACAAGTTGTGATTAAACGAAACTGTGAATGTTTCAATAAAAAAAATCATTACAGTAAAAGACACATTGCTATTAAATCCCCCTCAAAATACTCCCACTTACTTCGAACAGACTTATCCCATTGTTCTTGCCACTTTCTGAAGCAGTTCTGGAAGTCCTCTGTCATGAGTGTCTTTAGTTGCATTGTCGTGGCTGCTTTGAGGTCCTGAATCGATCCAGAATGCTTACCTTTCATGGTCTTTTTGACTTGGGGGAAGAGCCAGAAGTCACACAGTGCCAGATCTGGTGAATAAGGTGGATGAGAATACACCGTAATGTTTTGACAGAAATTGCCGTACACCAGAAGTGATGTGGGACACGGATCATTTTCATGATGGAGAATGGTCTATGGCACATTGTAAACTACACCTTCTCTCAACCATAGCTCACACCCGACTCAATGCACAAAACAAGTTGAAACTCGTCACACACTGTTACTAAGGTTCGTCGCGACACTTCCCATATTGAAGATCCCTGCCTTTCCATTGGATGGCATTTGGCAGCAGCATTCACCGTATTTTGTGATCACAATGGAAAGGCTCCAAGTCACACATCGCTTCTGGTATGGCAATTTCTGTCCAATAAAAACATTACACTGTGTCCTCATCCACCTTATTCACTGGATCTGGCACTGTGCAACCTCTGGCTCTTCCCCAAAGCCAAAATGACCATGAAAGGTAAATGTTTTCAATCGACTCAGGACACCATGGCAGCCACGACAGTGCAACTAAGACATCCATGAAAGAAGACTTCCAGAACTGCTTCAGAAAGTGGCAAGAATGAAGGAATAAGTGTGTTCAAAGCAAGGGGGAATATTTTGAGGGGGATTCATGGCAATGTGTCTTTTACTGTAATAAATTGTTTTTAAATTAAACATTCACCGTATTTTGTGATCACACGTCGTATAAGAAACTTTAGGCCTTTGAAAATCCTTGATAGTTCAATTTATTTAATGCACCAAATATTTCATAGTTTTTTTCTCTTCTAGATATTATTGTTTCCTTCATTTTGATACTACTGTTTGAAAGTAGGAAAACCTAGATGTTGTTATATAATTCAATTTTACTTTCTGTTATAACATTAACTAAAATGTTTTGTTTATGTTTCTTTTTTTTTCAACTTCCTCATATACTTTTTGAATTTGTATATATTAAAGGCATATTTTTCAATATTTTAAACCAGAATCCTTGCTGGAAAATTCTAAACCTCCAACATCTAGGTATAATGACTTTGCATATGTTTATTTTAGATACTTTCAATAGTGACTAAATCAGAAACTCACCCACAGATTTGCTAAATACCCTTCCTGTTACTGACAGAGGAGAGCCGTTAATAATTTGTCTTAAACCACAGTCCAAATATCACCTACACATGTTGCCTACACAAATGTAGCTCTCAAATGTCAAAAGGGTGAAGATGTTTCTTTCCTAGGAAGACAGTCCTTTCAGAACATACCTCCTCTAAGGACACCAATAAGCTTTCAGCTTTGATCTAATTTGATTAAACATTAGTTACAGTAAGCTTGCTTATAATTCAGATTCTCAGGCCTCGTTTCAGATCTCCTGAACTGAAATCTCAGAGTGGAGCCCAAGATTATATTTTCAAGAAGTACTTGTAGGTGGTTAATCATGTTAAGATAGGTTTGGAAATCAGTGAACCAAATGACTTCAAAAATCCCTTCCAGATTCAAATTTCCTTTTACCTTTTATACTTAAAGCAAAACAAAACACCTGGGTTTAATTTTCTTATCTCAACCTATTTTTTTTTAATGTGAAAGAGATTCTGATGCACCAGATAGTACATACTATCATTTATCAGTAACAAACATGTATATGTAATGATTCTCTGCTTTCACAAATAGCCTTGCTTTACAAGGGAAAAAAACCTGCAGATAACATTTCATATTAATTCCAATGTATAGTCCATAGTCACCCCAATAAAATTAAAAAAAAAGAAAAAAGAAATGTCTGATGAAAGTAGATGTAACTGGTTTTAAAACTCCTACTTGATTGCATTTACTGAATCAAATATTATCCATCACTTTGGAGTTGCCTCTGGGTTAGACTTGCTGATGCTGCACTCCAGCAGCTTTGTAGACCAAGCTGTCAGCAAAAGAATAGATACAATCGTTGGCACAAATTTTCTATGATACTTGCGTTGCTCTCTGGCTTTGAAATAAATATAGCACTTTTTCTTTACATCTGTTGCCTTCTTACGCATATGTGTTTGTGAACATTTGCGCAAAATATAGTAAGTAGTATGCAAGTCTAATTCTGGAAAACAACAAACAACACCCCCATTCTCAATTCAGTAGAATTCTGGCTTTGCAGATCAAGGCTTACAGAAATAATCAGATGTGGAATTCTTGGTACATATAGACTAAAAGCAAATACTCAAAGTAACTGTATGTGATGACTAGAAAATGCTTATTATACTAAATGATATTTCTACTACAGGCCTATCCAATTTGTGGACAATCAGGAAAATCTAAATAGAAGCAATAATAACAAAAGGTAATTACTGTCATATTTCTCAAGTAATAATGGATTGATAATACAGGCCAAACCCCATGAAAACAATTACTAATTAGAACAGTAGAATTTTCCTTTATAACAAATAGATTTTAAAGATGTAGGTGCTGGCCAACTTGTTTCACAATGAATTTTAACAAAACATTATCCATGAGCAATCACACATTGTAGATGTCTACTTGCCAATTGTTATAATGGAATTTGTCATGTGTTATTCTGAATTTTAAAGTACTCAGATATAGAACTGAGTACCTTAAAAATTTAATCTATTTTTTGGTGGTAAGTAGGTATTATAATTTTGGGGTTCTGTATTTTCACTCCCAAGTGAATGACTATATAGAGATTGAGGAATCTGCTAATGTCAGTAAAATAAACCATTGGTGATACTGGGGATGATGAGGCATATGAGCTCTTAATGGGGTTTCGTCAATTATGGCCCAGCCACTTTCAAAATGCCTCATTTTGTCAGATCTCTAAACAACTGGAAAGCAAAAGTAATTAGGATACTTTTCTGCTCTTGACTTTTCTAATGACTAGGTAAATGACAAGTAAGCAGGTTACCACGTTGTTGTTGTTTTTTAATTAAAGTTTATTGGGGTGACAATAGTTAGTAAAGTTACATAGGTTTCATGTGTATAGTGCTATAATACATTACCTATATATCGCATTGTGAGTTCACCACCCAGAGTCAGTTCTTCTTCCATCACCATATATTTGATTCCGTTTACCCTCGTCTACCGGCCCCCTCCCACCTTGTAATTTTTTAAAGAATGAATCCCCATGTGCATTTTAGGATTAGTGTAGATTCAAACCAGTCTGCCATATCTGCCATCCAATGATCACAGAATGCCTGAGAAAATACTGCATCAAAATTCAACTGTATTTAGAAAAATTGCAATGGTGAGTATATATTACTACATTCTAATTCTATGAAAATTAGTGAGTGATTTTTCTCTGTAAAAGGATTAATGAAAATATGCAATTAACTAGAATATCTCTCGATTACTTGTACATGTTAATAGTGCTTCAGATGATTTAGTTTCACCTATAGTTAATTTTGTTTTGTTTGTTTCTCTACACACATCTGTGTCAGATGCTCAGAGTCTACCATAATAACAGGGAGTGGTGATGGCAAAGTCAAGGACAGACAGAAGGTACAGGAACAAACAAAAGTAAAAAGGGAGTGGATTTGCAGTGGGGAGAAATTTATAACCATGAAAAGGAGAATTTGAACTTGACACTTGGGAACATACTCCACAAGTTAACAATTATTATATTTTTAATTTACCTCTTTCAGGGTATTTGTAGTAATTATTCATTGAATAATTGATTCATTATTTTTTTCCACTCACCTATGTGTTGAGCAGTAACTATATGCCAAATAGTATCGTCAGTCCTAGAATTACACAGATCAATTGTCCTCATCATTTTGGAGTTCACATTAAAGCTGAAGAGATGATAAATGGATAATTATAGTTCAATGTACTGAGTGCTAAGAGAGGTATATGGATAGGGCTACAGGTGGGCAGAGGATGGAGGTGTTCATTCTGCTTGGGGAGGAGACTCAGAAAAGAGTTCACTGAGAAGATATTATTAGAGTTATACACTGAGAAATGAGTAACAGTTCACTGAGAAGAAAATGAGGGGAAGGACATTCTAAGCAGAATAAACTGTGGAAAAGAAGTATAAGTGTAAAGGTCATATTTTCTGTGAACTGAGTGCATGGAGGGTGGAGGAGAGAAGGGGCTAGAAAGGTAGGCTGGGATGAGGGTTACTGCTATTTATGTACACAGGTGGTCCTTTCTACTAGACTGTAAGCTTCTTGAGGTTAAAATCCCGGTCTCGTCCTTTAATCCTTCCATCTGTTCATTCAATAAAAATATTCTGAGTATTCCCTACAAGACAAAGACTATAGCAGATAGACAGTATTATTGAGGCATTGACCTTGCCCTGAAGGAACTCATTATGATGACAGAGGAAGATGTAAAAACAAATAATTGCAGTATGTGTGATGAAATGAATATTCCTTCTTGCAGGATTTTCTAATTTTATACAAATCTAATTTCCTGTTTGGATGAAAGAAGAGGTGGTACCTCAAAATTTTGTGTTTCATAAAAACTCACCCGCTCCCTCCTGATTTACTCGCACAGGGCCAGGTGCTCAGTAAATACTTGTTGATCCTGAATGAAATGAACTAACTACAGAAGAAAAGAGAAAGTGCTACAATTTTCAAAGTGGAGTTAGGTTGGCAAGACATGGAATAGGGACCAAAGCAAAGTATGAAGAAATACTGTGGCCTAGGTGTCAGGAAGCTGAGGGAAATAGAGTTATTAAGGAACCAGCTTTGATGTTCTGCATTGTTTTTAATATGTTGCCTTTTTTGTTTGGATTACATTAACCAAAAACATGTTTATTTAAACTTGTCAGTTTCTTTATTTTAAGAATGAGAAGCAAATAAAGACTAAGGCAAAGGTGAGGTAAGAGAAGAGCTCTTATCTCTCCCCTTTAATACAGGAAGAATATAGGGAGGAGGATGCTTTCAGGAGCTTGTTTAATAACTGTATTTACAGGGCTGGTAGTAGAAGAATAGTAGTAGCATTAATAACATAATTTAAAGTATTAAAAATAATAGCTTACATTTATTGTGAGCACTACGTCAAAGTACTTCATATACATTACTTTCCATCTTCATAACAAGTCTGTGAAGTAGTATCATCATTATTCCCACTTTAAAGATACAGATACTGAAGTACAGAGAGATTAGGTGACTTGCCAAAGCCACAGGGCTAGGAAGTGGTGACAAGAAATTTGAAATCAGGCAGTCTGATTGAACACACCATGATTGCAGAAGATACAGAGCCCGAGATGGGAACAATTGGGGTGTTTTAATAGAGATAAAAGAGGTATGTGTGTACGGGTGGTGGCGAAAGAGAGATAGAAATTTAACTAAGGCAAACAATGTCAGGTATCCAGGAGTTATATAACAGGACTTCTCTGGTTGTTGCCTATTAAGTGGTAGCTTGTAATAATGACCATTCTCATTCTTCAAAACTGTCTTCAGTCTGCTCATCTATCTATCTATCATTTATCTATCTATTCGTGTATCTAACAAACATGAGCTAAAATGTTTTAGTTCACCTTTGGCTTTCCAAATCTGAAATGAGCAAATCAATCTTGATTTTGAAAGCCTCAATTCCTGGTATTATTTTTCAAATATCAAATTAGGATATTCTTATTAAAGGTAGAAAATTGGTTTTGATAACCGTTTCTCAAGAATTAATTCAAAAAGAGTGGCCTTAATCTTTGTCTGAGACATAGAGAGGTTATGCCATAAGGAAAACACAAAAACGAAACCCAGAAAAACAACTTTTGTAACGTAAGTAATTTTTTATGTTGCTCTATTACAAATTTCCCATTTAAATGCAGATTGTAATGTGCTACTAAGTACAAGGTAAACTTTTTTGGCTATTAAAATGCTAATGGAAAGGTTAACTTTAAGTCAGAAACTATTGTTGAAAAGCCACAGAGTAGGAACATTTACTTTTAGGTCATTTAAGAAAGGTTAGGCTTAAGCTCTTTTTCAGTGAAAAAAGAAATTTATCATACTTGTTTATAGCAATACTGCTGAGCATTACACTAAGGGACAATTATTTCATTTTCGTGTTGCAAAAACTAAAGGTCTCATGGAGACATAATATCTCTGGACATCTTTACCTAGTGTATGAATAGTGAATTGACGGACTGCTCAAATGCTTTTTACCACTGCACCTACTCTCCTAAATATGATGAATTGCACAAGTCTCAAATATAGTAATTTCAGAATGGCTTTAGATATATTTGGACTTCCTTAATCTCCTAAAAGCTTTAACTTACCCAGTATTCAATTTCTTATTTTAAGCCAAAACAGTGATTCACGGCCTATTGCCCATCACAATGGCTTGCGAATGCTTTCTCACATCCTCCGTGTATTTACCCAAGGCTACTAGATCACTCTGATTGAATTAAATCCAAAAAACTCTTGTGAATGGTGTTGCTAGTGATATATTCAGTCGTTGAAATTATCAATGGGTGATGGGGTAAGAGAATCAGGAGAGATTGGACAAGTAGGAAACAAAAGATACCAATGGATGGCAGAAATGCTTTTTTTCATTTGTGTCCTGATTTCATTTGTGTGATCCATTTGTGTCCTGATTTCCTATTATGTAACAACTATTACTAAAATATCCCCAATGTTGTTTTTACTTTTCTTTCTACACCCCTCTCACTCCATTCCCATGGTGTCTTCCACTGTGGAAACAGAGATGTATGCCTTAGAGAAGGCAAGTGGGAATCTGAGTCACCAGCAGTTTTGCAAATTTCCTATAAGAAGACATTCCTTAAAAAGAAAGAAGAAATTTAAGAACTTCCTTTCAGAAGAAATGTCTTTGAAAATACAAGTGTTTTAAAAAGGCAGTGCAATATAGCTACCTACCTTGTTATTTATCCCTAATGGTTTGAAAATATAACCCAAGATTCCAAGAAAATCTATTTAAAAATTGATGTAAGGCAGACTTTAAAATTACTTCACTTTCTTCTCTTCTTCCTCTCCCTTCCTTTCTTCCTCCATCTCTTCTTATTACTATTACTACTATAGGGCTATTAAATGCATACAGTACATTACAGTTGACAAAATGCTTATATAGACAATACCTCAGTTGATCATTCTACATTGATTTAATAAATATTTACTGAGCATCTATACTTTGCCTGACCTTAAATATACACTGGCAAAAAAAAAAAAAGAAAAAACAAGAAAAGACTGAGCATATCATTTTCAAAGGAAATTTTTTTAAAAAGCAAATAAATTTATTGATAGAGCTTGGAAAAACTATCATTAAGAAAAAGAACAGGGTGTTATGAATGGAAAGGACAAGGGACCTGGTTTACACTGGGAGGCCAGAGAGGGTCTCACTGTGTGGACCTGAGCTGAGATGAAAGGATAGGAAGTTTTATGTCACATGAAAAGTGGGATGAATAATTTTCCAGGTCCAGTGGTCAACATGTGCAAAGGCCCTGAGGCAGAAGCAGGCTTGGCCCATTGGAATGGAGTGGAAGAGGCAAAAGATGAAGCTAGACAGGTACCAGAGTTAGATGATACAGGACCTTATAAGCTCAAGTTAAAGAGTTTGAAATATGTTTCAAGTAGGGTGGAAAACTAGTGAAGGGTTTTGAATAGGGAAATTTTAGTATCCTATTAACTTTTTATCAGTGATGTCTAGTAGAAATATAATGTGACTCGTAAATAATTTTAAATTTTCTAGTAGCCATATTAAAAAGATAAAATGAAACAGGAAAAATTAATTTTAATATTTTATTTTGTTTAACACAATATTTCCAAAGTATTATTTCAAATTGAAGTCAATGTAAGAAATCATTAATGAGATATTTTATATTTTTTATATGAAGTCTTTGAAATCCAGTATGTATTTTATAAATTCAACACAGATCATTTCAGACCAGCCGTATTTCAAGTGCTCATATGCCACTTGTAGCTAGTGGCTACTATACTGGACAATGCAGGTCTATAAAGCTCTCTGTAATTGCTGTAGAGAATAAACTAGAAAAGAATGTGTGAAAGCAAGTATATTAGTTTTCTATGGCTGCTGTTACAAATAACCATAAACTTAGCGGCTTAAAGCAATGCAAATATATTACCTTACAGTTCTATAGGTCAGAATATCAACATGGGTCTTGATGGGTTAAAGGCAAGATGTCAGCAGGGTTGCATTCCTTCTGGGTGCTCTAGGGGACAATCGGTTTGCTTGCTTTTTCTAACTGCTGGAAGCGGCATGCATGCCTTGGTTCATGGTCCCATTGCTCTATCTTCAAAGCCAGCACCATTGCCTGTATCCCTGAAATGCTGCCATTCCTTGGGTTCTCTTCTGTGTCTTTTCCTCTTATAAGAACCTTTGTGATTACAATGGGTTCACTTGGATAATCCAGTATAATCTTCCTATCTCAAGGTCAGCTGATTAGCAAACTTAATTCCATTTACAACAGTAATACTCCCATTGTTATGTAGCCAAACACATTCACATGTTCTAGGGATTAGAATGTGAACATCTTTGGAGGAGGATGCATTATTCTGTTTACCATAGCAAGAAAAACATGTTATCCACATTAAAACAATGTTTTTAAACAATAATAAATTCACTATTTTATAGGAACAATATTACAGAAATTCATAAAATATGGAAAAGCACAAAGAAGAAATTACCAAACACTACTACACAAAAACTTACCACCCAGAAATATTTTTATTAACATTAATTAAACATCATTCCTGAAATCTATGTACAGATATAGATAGAAAAATGGAGAAAAATAATTTTATAAAAATAGGATCCATTTATAGATCCTATTTTAAATAAAATGTTTTACATTTACTAATTTTATGTGACTTAAACAGAAGAAAAATTAATTGAACTGAATTAGAAGAAATTACTGAACTTCAGTTTTTTTTTTCTTCACCATAATACACATTAATTTTTAAAATATCTCTCTGAGGTTTAAAAACAATGTTCATAAAAATATTGAGCTTTAAATCATTACTCATTTAAATTTCATGTTTTCAACTTTAAATAATAGCTTTTGATACTCACACTTTAGAGAGAAAAGAACCTAAGCTAAGAGAGCTCAAGTAACTTGCCCCAAATCAGAGTACATTATTCTGTTTTCCTTAGTAGGTGCTCTTTTCCATGATCCATAAGTACTGTTTCATTCCTTCTCTTTTATCCTCAACCTTCCACATCTGTTCATACACAACCCTTGATTCTTGGTTGATCAATTTGCCATACTTCACTGAGAAAATGGGTGGAATAAGACAGGAATTCTTAGATATAAATGTGCAGAATCTTCCTTCATTTCTATGGCTTTGGATAAAAATCTTCTCTGACTTTAAAGGCGGACATGTCCTTTGTGCAATGGACAACACCACTTTCATCTCTTCATGAACTTAGCTCCTACATTTATCCCCTTTCTCTCATCTGGCAAAAATGTTTCCTCCTCTGCTGATTTATTTCCATCAAGAAACATAAAGCTGTACTGTCTCCAATCTCAAAACAAATAAAACAAAAAACTATCTTGACTTAATATGCCCCTTTAGCTGCAGTCTCATATCTCTTTTCTCCTTCACAGCAAAACTTCTTGAGAGAGCTGTGTAGAATAGCTGACTTTATTTCATCACTCCACATTCTCTCTTCACTCAACATTAATTTGGCTTCCTTTACTACCACTCAATGATCTCAGTACTACCACACCTAATCGCTATTTCTCAGTTCTAATGCTAATTATCTTTTCACCAATATTTGACATAGCTTACTACTCCCTCCCACTTGAAATGCTTTCTTTATCTTGGCTTCCCTCACACCACGGTCTTTCCTAATTTTCCACCTACCTCACTGACCAATCTTTCTCTTTGCTAACCCTTCCTTGTTTGTTTAACTTCTAAATACTGGAGTGTCTAATCTACTTTCAAATACTCAAACATGCTGAGCTTACTTTTGCTTTGGGACTTTGCATAACATCAGCCTGGAATGGTTTCCCCACTCATCTCCATGTGGCTGATTCCTTTGGGGCACTCAGATCTTGGCTTTCTCTTACTATGGAACTGCATCCCATCTCATCACTCTGTACGACATCACACATGTTGTTTCTCTGAATGGCATTTACTACCAACTGATATTTTTTTCTTACATGTTTTCTTATCTATTTTATGTCTCTCTCCCAAAGAAAATAATCTCTGTAAGGACAGAAACGTCATTTGTCATTTTTGTATCACTTGTTCCTAGTGATGCCTAAGACAAAGTAGTCTCAAAAATAATTGTTAAATGTATGGAATTTTTAAATAATATTTAATGTATAGCATTTTTCATGGGCCAACAGTAATTTATCCTGAACTTTATATATGCTTTCAACAAATTCATTAAACAAATAAATTAATACAATGATTTAGAAGAACAGACTCTCAAAAATTAAAGTTATAAAAAAAAGTCAATGATGGTAAAGACAGATGTTTTGCTTGATATTTTAAGTTATATGCTTGTGGACATACTTAACCATTTCTAAAGAGAGACAAATTTGTGATATAAACCTAGTACCAACCATAAAAAAAAAAAATTGATATTCAGCTATGACTTAGAAGGATCTGTTATAATACTGTATTTTACAGATAGCAGCATTGAGGCCCAGAGAAGAAAAATAATTTGCCCAAGTTCATACAGTAACTAAGAAGTGGTAAAGGTATATCTAAAACCTAGGCTATATCACTTCTAATTTTTAGACCAAGTTGAAAGTAAATACTATAAGTTTTCATCAAACAATACAGTGAATGTTTAAATAAAAAATTATTATAGTAAACAAAACATTGATATTAATCCTCCTCAAAATAACCCCCTTCTGAAGCCCCTTAAGCTCTCATACAATTACAGGATATTAATGTAGGACTTTTTGTCTTAGTGTTCTCAATTATTTCTTTTCTAAGAGCAAGCAAATTTATATCACCATTAATCTTATGTTACTAAATTAAATCAAAGTAAAATCTAGTAAAATGAACAATATTTGAATGTTTATATGTTTAGTGCAGATTCTGTACAGACATATGAAAATGCATGTATATTTTATTATCTTTGTTATTATTCCAAACCAATACAATTTTTACAGCTATGAAATTCCAAACATCAACACATCTACAAGAAACTAACCAAAATACAACAAATTGTAATGACATTTTACATAAGCTATGCATCATTTGTCAAAAACAAATATTATCTGTACCTATATCTACATATCACTACATAAGAGAATAAAATATATATTACTAGTGTAGAATGTTTTCAAAATACAAACAAAAATCTCCTTGTATGGGAAATATATGGTTGTTCATGGAATTTTTATCAGTAACATATCACCTGGGTATCTATTTAGCAGCAAATAATATTATAAAAAATTACAGTAAAAATATATGAATATGGGTTTCTGTTGAAGACGGCATAGTAGGTAAATATTGTGCTTGCCTCCTCCCATGAGAACATCAAAATTACAAATAAACTATAGAACAACCATAATTGAGAACCACCTCAAGTATGGATGAACAGAAGTCCTATAACTAAGGATATACAGAAGAAGCCACATCGAGATGGTAGGAGGGGTGGGGGTCACAGAATGGGCAGGTCATGTATCCATAGAATGGGAGTTAAGAAATGAAAGGGATATCTTTGCTGCAGAGGTCCCCCACTGAGGAGTGAGGGGTCTCACCTCCACACCAGGCTCACCAGCCCAGGGTTCCAGTGCTGGGAAGAGAAGTCCCTATAACATTTGGCTGTGAAAACCAGAAGGAATTGTGAAAGAATGAGACAGAGGGCTGTTGGAGTGCCAGGCATTCCTCTTAAAGGGCCTGAGCACAGACTTACATGCTGATGGATTCACTCATTCTGAGCTCCAGCACTGGGGAAACAGCTGGAACGGTACCAGGGACACACAGGGAAAAAATAAATTGTCTGGTTTCAGGATGAGGACTGGAGGGAGAGCTTTCTCCCAGACAGAAGTGCTGGTAGGTACCAGTATTCCTTTATAGAAAACTCACCATATGTAGCCTGCAGGTTCAGGGACAGGTATGCCCCAAATCTGAGACTCAAGTAACTGGGCTAATACAGTTTGGCCCACCCTGGTGATTCCCTAAGATCCTGCCTCATCCAATTTGCAGGCCTACCCAAGCCTCTCCCATTGACTTTTACACACAAATGGCCTGTCTTAGCTTGCACTTGGGAGTGTCCTAAAATCTCTCAAAAGTTCACAAACCCCAAACAAGCAGTGGCAGCCCTCAGTGTGCCCCATACCACTGACTAAGCAGCCCCAAGTCCAGCACTAGTGGCAGCTGACCGTGGTTCCCAGCTCAGCTTCTCCCAGGCACCTACAAGCCCAGCACACAGAGCAACATCTTCAGATCACTTTGTAGCTATTACCAGTTGGCCCTGGTCAGGGCACAGACAGTAGCTGACCTTGGCCTGCACCAGAGCCCCTCCCAAGAAGCCCCAGAACCAACACACCTGGTGGCCAGCTTCAGACCACACCACGATACCACCCAAACAACTCCACAAATGATACACTCAGAGGATGGACTCAGTAGGTACCTGACCCCTGCTAAAGTGAATCCTACTCCATGGGATCAGCTTCCCCATGTTGCACTTCCCCAGAGTTTGCAACAGCACCTCTGCTGTAATCAGGGTTATGCCACACAGCTAGTCAGCCTGAAGGTCAATCCCTTCCACTGAAGTGATAACAGCAATCAAGTCTCAACTACAACAGGAGGGCACATACAACTAACACAAGAGACATCTCTGGAGCATCTGATGCAGGTGATCATGGAAACTGTGCTGCTGGCCCCTACAGCACACCTACTATATATGGCCACTCCATCAAGGCTGGGAGAAATAGCAGATCTACCTAATACATAGAAACAAACACAGTGAGGCAGCCGAAATGAGGACAGAAAGAGATATGTCCCAAATGAAAAAAACAAAACAAAACAAAACAAAAAAACAGACAAACAAAGAAACAAACAAAAAACAGGAGAAAACTCAAGAAAAAGAACTATATTAAATGGAGGAAAGCAATCTACCAGAAGCAGACTTCAAAACACTGATTATAAGGCTGTTCAATGATCTCAGAGAGAACTTCAAGAAAGAAACCATAAAAAAGAACCAGTCAGAAATGAAGGTTACAATAACTAAAATGAAGACTACACTAGAGGGAATCAACAGCAGACTAGATGAAGAGGATCAAATTAGTGATTTGGAAGACAACGTAGTGAGAAAAGACTAACAAACAAATAATCAGAACAGCAAAAAAAAAAAAAAAGAATTTAAAAAATGAGGATAGTTTAAGGTACTTCAGAAACAACACCAACCATAACAACATTGGTGTCATAGACGTACCAGAAGGAGGAGAGAGCGAGCAAAGGATTGAGAACCTCTTTGAAGAAATAATCACTAAAAACTTCCCTAACCTGGTGAAGGAAATAGACATGCAAGCCCAGGAAGTGCAGAAAATCCTTAACAAGATTAACCCAAACAGGCCTACACTAAGACACATCATAATTAAAATGCAGAAGCTTAAAGACAAAGAGAGAATCTTAAAAGCAGCAAGAGAAAAGCAGCTAGGTACCTACAAAGGAGCTCTCATAAGACTGTCAGCTAATTTCTCAATAGAAACTTTGCAGACCAGAAGAAATTGGCATGAAATATTAAAAGCGATGAAAAGCTGGGACCTACAACCAAGATTACTCTACCCAGGAAAGCTATTATTTAGAAATGAAGGACAAATAAAGAGCTTCCCAGACAAGAAAAAACTAAAAGAGTTCATCATCACCAACCCAGTATTACGAGGAATCTTAGCAGGACTTATTTAAGACCAAAAAAATATACATATGAATGATAGAATGGCAATACCAAATACCTATCAACAATTACTTTCAATGTAAATGGATTAAATGATCCAACCAAAAGATGGGGGCTGAATGGATTAGAAAGCAAGACCCTTACATATGCTGCCTATAAGAGACTCACTTCAGATCAAAAGACACACACAGACTGAAAGGAAAGGGATGCAAAAAGATATTTCATGAAAATGTAAACAAACAAACAAACAAACAAAAGCAATACTTATATCAGACAAAATAGTCTTTAAAACAAAGACTATAACAAGAGACAAAGAAGGACCTAGTAATTCCACTTCTAGATATTTATCTAAATAAACCCAAAATGCTACTTTGAGGGGACGTGCTCATCCATATGTTCATTGCAGCATTATTTACAATAGCCAAGATATGAAGGCAACCTGGGTGTCCCTAAATAGAGAAAGAAGACGTGGTGCATATATACAATGGAATATTACTCAGCCATAAGAAAAGAATGAAATCTTTCCATTTGCAGCAACACGATGGACCTTGAGGGTATTACATTATGTGAAATAAGTCTGATAGAGTAAGATAGATATCATATGACTTCACTTACATGAGGAATATAAAAAAGAAAATAAATGAACAAGCAGAACAGAAACTAATAGATACAGAGAACTTTTAGATGATTGTCAGGAGGGAAGGGAGTTGGGGGCAGGATAAAAAATGGGAAGGGTAAACTCTCTGACATTGCTGTTAGTGGTTTTTAAAAAAATATATCTCTTTGGGCAAAGGAAACAAAAGAAAAAATAAAGAAATAAAAATAAATCAAACTAAAAAGTTTTTGCACAGTAAAGGAAACCATTAACAAAATGAAAAGACAGTCTACTGGATGGGAGACGACATTTGCCAATGATACATCTAATAAGGGGTTAATATCCAAAATTATATTTACAAAAGCTCATACAACTCAACATCAAAAAAACTATTAAACCAGTTAAAAATTGGGCAGAGGACCTGAATAGACATTTCTCCAAGAGGACATACACATGATCAATAGACATATGAAAAGATGCTCAACATTGTTAATCACCAGAAAATTGCAAATTAAAACCACAACGAAATATCACCTCACACCTCTCAGGATGGCTACATCAATAAATCAATGAATAAGAAGTGTTGGTGAGGATGTAAAGAAAAGGGAACCTTTGTGCACTGTTGATGAGATTGCAAATTGGTGCAGCCACCACGGAAAACAGTATGGAGATTCCTCAAAAAACTAAAAAATAGAACTACCTTATGACCCAGCAATTCCTCTTCTGGGTATTTATCCAAAGAAATTCAAAACACTAATTTAAAAAGATATATGCACCCCTATGTTCACTGCAGTGTTATTTGCAGCAACCATGATATAGAAGTAACCCAAGTGCCCATCAATAGATGAGTGGATAAAGAAGAAGTGGTACATATATATACAATGGAATATTACTCAGTCAAATAAGGGAAGGAAATCTTACCATATGTGCCAACATGGATGGACTTAGAGGGCATTATGCTAAGTAAAATAAGTGAGACTGAGAAAGACAAATACCATATGATCTCACTTATATGTGGAATCTAAGGAACAAAATAAATGAACAATCAAAACAGGAGCAGCCCCATAGATATAGAGACCAAACTGATAATCGCCAATGGGGAGGGATTTAGGGGAGCTGAGTGAAAAAGTTGAAGGGATTAAGAAATATAAATTGGTAGTTACAAAATAGTCACAGGGAATATAAAGTAAATATAAAGTACAGCACAGGGAATATAGTCAATAATGTTGCAACAACTATGTGCAGTGCCAGGGGTGTGCTAGAATAATTGGGACGGGGGAAATCACTGTACAAATTATATAAATGTCTAACCACTATGCTGTACACCTGAAACTAATATAAAATAATTTTGAATATCAACTGTAACTGATAAAATGAACAATTGAAAAAAGATAAGCAAATGTCCAGTTATAAAACAGTTATGGGAATGTAAGGTACAGCATAGGGAATACAGTCAATGATATTGCAATAATTATGTATGGCGTCACATGCGTGGGTACTAGACTTGTTGGAGAGCTCAATTTATAAGTTATATATATGTCTAATTACTATGCTGTACACTTGAAACTAATATATTTTACGTTAACTGTAATTGAAAAATATTTGCTCAAGTAGAAGGAGGTTTCAGGCAGAACTGAAGGTACACATACAAATGATGATTTCTGAATCTGTTAATTTAGAGGTGTTTTTTTGTTTTTTTTTGAAATGCCTTTATTTATTGCAAATTGCTGGTGACCTCAACTTGATTAAAAAAAAAAAAAAAAAAACAACAACAACAAGCATGATTTTATCTGAAGTCTATGCTTGCTGTTAAACAGCTGTAAGTTTTAATTTGGAATTTGTAACAGTACTCTCAGAGGTGTCAGAATGACTGTACCTGAAATGATGTTGGTTTGCACACCAAGTAAATGCAGATTCAACTGTGGTACCTCTTTCTTACACCTTGGAGAGTCTTGGTCTCTGTAGAACTAGATATTTGGGTCACCATGAGTACAGTGGTACTTTTTCTAAAAGTTAACATTGAAGTGTGAAACTTCATGGAATACACCCAGAGCTGTCATTTACTTGATATCACATTGTGGGGTCTGTTTTAATTGGTTGGTGCTCATGCCAGAGGTCTGGCTAAATATTTTGATCTTGCAATAAAGAAAACTTCGAGGATTGTAAATTAGAGAAGTCTCAAGAATGCCAATTTGTATATTAGAGTTTTAAGGTCATATATATATATATATATATATATATATATATATATATATATATATATATATATGTATGTATGTATGTATGTATATGTATAAAGTGCGGCAAAAGTACTGGAGTGAGTTAAGTCTCCTTTGGTATATTAGCATAAAATATAGAGAGAGGAATGGACAGATTGAAATGAAATGGTAAAAAAAAAAAATAATGCCAATGCTCAATCAATTTGATTTTATGTTGTAAAACCACAAAGCAGTATGTTTATGCAGGCCTATCCTAGAAGTCAAAGGTTTCAACTACACAGCTCAACTTCTCAAAAAGAGTCCTAATTTTGATTTTTTTTTCCTTTTGATCCCATAATCCTCATGTCTTAATTTGAATTCTGAGAGTATGGTCATCACAGTTATCATCCAAATCCAGGCCTGACATAATTTTACACTTATGTCTTACTGTCCTGAAGTGTAAAGATTACCAGCAGTGACTCTGAAGACCATGTCTATTCTGCCTTAGTTTACAACTGAGAGAACAAGGCCCAGGGAACTGAAGCAGCTTGCCTGAGTATGGGATACAGTGAAACTCGGGCTTTGAGTCTGTGACTCTTTCCAGCTCATATCTGTCTACTCAGCTCAACACAGAATAAACACCACTTGTGAAAAAGAGCAATTAGAAGAGGCTACATGATTTGCAGAGGCCAGTACAAAATGAAAATTTAGGACTCCTTATTCAAAAATCTTTTAAAATTTCAAGATGGCTATAGCAGAGCATTCTAGGCACAGGGCCAAGTGTGACAGCACAGGTTAACATGCCCCTGGAAATGACCCTCAATGCAGTTATTTTATTATTTACTAGACTTTGACTCTTTGAATGCAAAGGGAAAGAAAGTCTCTTTGAACACTGACAATGCTCAAAAAGCATCTGTTGCATGGATAAATGAATGAATAAGTAAATGAGAAAAGGCATGCATCTAGAAAATTACTACTAAGATTTGGGGTCAGGTTGCATTAATAAAGTACGTCACCATGAGTACTTGTTCCATAATTTAAGTGTCATAATTCATAATCTGAAAATACTTCACAGCATAATAATAAACTTTCCCAGCCCCAACACAAATAAGTTTCCAGAACCATGCCTAAAACACAAGTGACGATGTGTACGTGTGGTAGCATTACTGTGCTTGTATGTGCTCAAGAATTGCTAATTTCTTACCTGAACGGTTTTGTATTTTTTTTTCTGATTCTTTCTGCATTTAGAAGTAGCCATCCAGATGTTTTATGGAACCTATCCATATGCAAAATCTACAAGCCCTTCATATATGAATATTTCATACATTGCCAGGCATCCTTGATTTGAAAACAATAATAATTGTTAAAAAACTACTACAATGTATTGAATTTTTATGTCAGAATCTATGTTTAGTGCTTTCCATATATTTTCTCCTGAAAAAAGATATCATAACATCTCTATGGGTGGATATATTATCCTTATTTTCCATAAGGAAAACAAGGCTCTAAGAGATTGAGTGGTACAATTAGAATTTGACTGTAGGACCATGTGGACTTCTGGAAACCAATAGTTTTTTGGAAAGAAAATAGTGCAAGTTGGATAGACAAAGAACACACTGCATGGACTGTTGCTTATCTTTAAGTAATCATACTTTTATTTGATAAGGCCTGGGTGAAGTTTCTTTTTAGTGAACAAAAATTCATCCACAAAACACTGAAAGTAGAAATTTCCAATACTGAAAATTTAGGTGGTTAGATCAGTTATACAAAGACAAGTACAAAGTTGAACAAAGACAGAGCCTCCTCAACCATATTTTATGGGGAGTCAGGAATTATTTCTTGCATTACTGTACCAGGAAAAGAGGTTGAACAGTCCAGAGTGGAAAAAACGCCAGGCTGTTTTCTACTCAGGGAGTCTGCAATATATTTAATTAAGGGACAAGAAAGAAAAAAAGTGGGCAAATTTCTTCCATAGATACAGGATTTACACAATATGTAACCAAAACACAGGAAACTTTAACTTTACAGCTTCAGAGGTTTTTGTTTTGTTTTGTTTTGATTTTTTAAGCAGGAACCATGAGAAAATATGAATTTATAATCATGAAATGTCTCTGAGTTGAAGAGATTAGAGCTAGTGTTTCTGTCTCTACCTATCAAGAGATAAAAGTGCCTTCATAATTATGGCTTATATTTATTATTATGTTTCCAAGTGCTAATGTGGCAGGGGTATTATATTTCTCATTTAAAATAAGCTACAGGCCTTCCATAACGGCTGCACCAGTCTGCATTCCCACCAACAGTGTATGAAGGCAGTGTGGAGGTTCCTCAAAAAATTACGAATAGAATTGCCATATGACCCAGCAATCCCTCTCCTGGGTATCTACCCAAAAATCTGAAAACATTTAGAGATAAAGACACGTGTGCTCCAATGTTCACTGCAGCTTTGTTTACGGTGGCCAAGACATGGAAACAACCAAAATGTCCTTCGATAGATGAATGGATAAAGAAGTTGTGGTATATATACACAATGGAATACTATTCGGCAGTAAGAAAACATGATATAGGAACATTTGTGACAACATGGATGGATCTTGAGAGTATGATGCTAAGCGAAATAAGTCAGACAGAAAAAGCAGAGAACCATGTGATTTCACTGATATGTGGTATATAAACCAAAAGCAACAAAAGAACAAGACAAAATAAGCTACAGGAAAAAAATAAAGAAAGAAATATGGAAGCAGAGTGAAGGCACATTCATTTCATACATTCTGTCCACTTTTTTGTAGCATTGTCTTCCATTGCCATATCTTCTATATTTTTAATTCCCTAATTAAACGAAAATTCTGTTCTAGGCATGCAAAATGTTCAAATAATGGTAGAAAAATATTTCTGGCCAACCATTAAAGTTCCATAGTTTTAGCACACTCATGAATATGTGTATATAATATATACTGTGTATATAATATGGACATATAACAATGTATAAATATAAATACCTTGTAATAAAATGCTGATTTTGTTCCTGTAAATGGTGTGGCGTGGGTGTTTCTTTCATTCTGTAAGTCAAAAGAATCTTCGTTTCCATTATACAGTTTGAATGTATATTGACAGCCTTGATTTAACAGGAAAGAAACCCTTTTCAGATGACACGCCATCAGTGCTGGAAACTGTATAACTGGCCTATATAACAACTTGAATATAAATATATAAAATATAGAATTGTAAAATCAGGAGATCCTGCTACCCCTACCAGCCACTGTAACTGCTCTCTTTGTCAGAAAAAAAAAAAAAAATCATCCCTCCTGTCCCTGAAGAGGAAATTAAAAACAAAACAAAACAAAAACAAAAAAAACAGAGAAAAAGAAGAAATTTTCAGGGAAGAAGAAAGCTTCGTGTTGCAAGAATACCAAATTACATATTAGAAATCATCTGAAACAAAAGCAACAAATACTAACATTCTAGTTCATGGTGGTGAACTAGGGGCTGGGAAAAGAGGTGACGACATGTCATGACACTACTCTAGTCTAGTTGATCTGTAAGGTTGAACATGAGAAATGAGAACATGATTAACATCAACTTAGAAAATCATCTAAACCAGTCTCATGCTCTGACAGATAAGAATGAAGTTACTGTCTGATTTTTTTTTCTGGTGCTTGGTCACTAGGTGGCTCAAATCTCTGTGGTTGGAGGAACCGTGAGGAGATATGAAAAATTCCCTCCTCTCTATCTTCTGACTATAATGTCTAAGACTAGTTGAGTGACAGGACACAAGGATCAATCAATTAATAAGTCTTTGCTGAACATTGATTTTATAACTATCATTGTGTGAAGCACATTGGGAGAGACATGACTATGTACCTATCTGTAAGAAGTGTTCCATTTAAAATACTACATGCAAGTACCAGAGTATGCAGCAATATATTTTTTGTTTCTTAGAAAGAAAGTAATTGGCAAATTATTCTCTTAACAAATGAGGGAACAAAGAGCTTGCAGCAGTAGAATCACAAAACTTTATAGCCTTTTGGAGGTTTCGAGAATTGGTTAGAGGCAGGATGCAGAGAGAATCTCAAATCATGCAGGCTGAGGTGGTGGGTAACCAAAAAAAAAACACCTTATCACATGAGATCCTTCTGGGAGTTTCACCCTGAACCACTTCCCAGACACCTGAAGGTCGCAGAGCATGATTTCCGAATGCTCCCCAAGACATCAACATTAAACCAACGTGACAAAAGCATGGAGGATGTGAGATGCACTTCATGTGAGTTACCTAATGCTTTTGTTTTTGTTTTGGTTCTTTGTACAGATTCTATTTCATTGAGCTTCTCTATTAGGTTGGTGCAAAAGTAATTGCAGTTTAAAAGATTAAAAATTACAAAACTGCAATTATTTTGCACCAAACTAATATAAATCAAAAGCATCTGCAACCAAGTTGCACCAGTAAATCTCATAAAACAGCTTCCCTGAGACTAGATTCAAGATGTTAGCATAACAAGAAGAGTTTCTTCATTTTATATACTGGTGGGGTGGGTCTTTTGTTCTGTAGGAAAAAAAACAGTATTTCAAAATGTCGTTTACTTAGTGGAGAAGCTCCAGACGTATGGCACCATTGAATCTCTTTAATAAACTGTGCATTTGTAGTCTTAGAAGGCATTTAGAAAGAAAAATGTTACATTAACCTCTAACTGTTTTACCCAACACTCTACTATGGAAAAAAAAAGAAAAAAAAGGATATTCTCCTTACCTAGTAGAATAGGTACTTTGAAATACAGATATAACTGAAGAACTTAAAACCTTGTAATCATTACATGACTAGGTGAAGTTGGCTGGTATAACAAACTAGGGAAAGAAAAGTAAACTCATATGAATCATATGGTTCTCCATGAACCACACAATGGATCTACTCTGGTCATTACGTATGTTGCAGTACACTTTAATTGTTGAAGTCTCTCCTTTAACATGTACAGAATTTTCAAGATTTGCAAAGCTTTGAGTGGAACAGGTAATAAGAGAAAGACAAATAAAATAAGCTAGATATATGAACAGCTTGAACTTCTGTTATGAGTTCATAAATGCCTTAAATTAGAAAGAATTACAGTGGGATTTAGAGTTACTGGGGTATACTTGCATCTTGAGCTGGTCTTTTTACCACTAAGTAGAACAATTTACTGACTTATTCCTTTGTAGGTAAAAAAGGCATATTGTTACCTACTATAATGCGCAAGCATAAAATATTTTGAATGCACCATAACGTGGACATATAGAGTTTGAGACATGTGTTCAGAACTGGAACCTGTACAATATTTTAATTTTTATCAAAATCAAAGCAGCCCATGACTCAGGTCACAGTCTGTCCTCCAGCAACAAAGACAATGTAGATATTCTCAGTGGTTTTGTTTCACCCTATTTTCATCATATAAGAGTACAGTTGCTATGACGGAGACATAAAAGATATGAACAAAAAGAGATTTAAATTAATTCATGGAATAGCTGCAATACTACATTCTTAAAATCCACCTACTCCTGTCTTTTAAAAATATTTATACATGTTTTGAAAATATACTAGGAAAGTAAGTTTTCTTGTTACCCGTATCTTGCTGAAGATCTTGCAAGTATTCAAAGTTGAGATGTATGTTTACAGAAGCTCTGGCTCATAATCACTAATATTTTGAAATGAATGTATCATAGCAGGGTGATATACCCTTTTTGAAAACTTCTTATAATTTAATGATAATGCCTTGAGACTGTATTGCTTTGGGTAAAATAACTGAAGATGTTAAAAAAAAGATTCTCAATGGATATTATTTTTATATATTACTTTCATTTTTGCAAGTTTTGTTCACAACTTCTCTATGAGATCTTTGAGAAATGGTCCCTGATGTGACATGCCCCATTGACTTAAGCAGCTGTTCAATTAATTAAACAATCAATCAATTAATTGTTAATGAATTAAATGATTTAAAATTATTTAATTTTAGGAGCATTTTTCTTTAAATACATGTTCAGAAAGCAGAATTTTTTTCAAGTATCTAAACTCTGCTAGTTATCTTCAGGACATTCAAAAATATATGCTGATTAATAAAATAATTGACTTGCTGTGTCCCCTCCAATAGAACAAGGGCTTCAGTTAGGTTTCAGTCAACTCCAGGAATTAGGGTGAATAATTAGAATTCTACATACTAGGCCAAAACCTTGCTTTAAAAAAATAGAAGTTAATGATCAGTGTGTGATTTCTGATCTTTATCTGTGCACTTCTCCATAACTTGTTAGTGGCATCAAAAAGGGAATAACAGACCTCAGAAAATCCTGGCTCTGATTTGCTTCACAACTGAAAGCAACTTTACCTGGGCTAATAACAAAAACAAAACAAAACAAAACAAAGAGTGGATGAGTTGTTATCCCTACAAAACTCTGCTTTTCACATTGCCTATCCAATGTTTACAAGTTCAATATTGGTAACTACAATAGTCACAAAGGAAATTATTTTTTGTTGCATTACTTCAATGTTGAATGCATCCTATAGTACCTAGACTTTGTATTTATAATCTTATGGTGAGGCTGCATTTCCTATGAAAATGAAATGAATCATTTGCAAACTGCTTAAGGATTATGACTGTCAACGAATCCATATTAATATTTTTGGGAACTGAATTATGCTTATTGTTAATAACTATGAATACCATCTTTTTGAGCTTTATAATGGTCAAGACCATGATACATTTATCTTTTATTCCCTACTATATACTTGCACAATGGCTACCCCATAACATGCATTCAATATGCTTAATGAGTGTAGTACTGATTGATAAATGTTGTGAAAACGATTAGTCAATTTAGTAAAATAATTGCCATGACATAACAAAAACAGTTTATGTGATTGTTTTTGTTTTCTTTTTTCAAATGGTTGCCATTGTATCAATAGGACGAACAGGAATATCAAAGTATTTTCCTTCATCTCTTCCAAGTCCTGGTTTGTATATGGTTTTATGGCTCAATATATTATATGTTGGGAATGCAGTATGAATAAAGTACTGAGCTATAAATTTGTAAGGAATTTGGAAGACAATTATAAGTCTCTTACGCCAAAGGACATGTATGAAACCATTATAAAAATACATGGTCTGATGATGTCCTACTACTCATTATAATGAGTATGTGAATAGTACAAATCAGTTCTATAAAAATTAAAAGTTTACTCCATCTAGACTGAAGTAATCAAGGAGTAATCTTGGAGGACATAAGACTTGAACTATACCTGAATGACTAACATGATTTGAATTAGTGGAAAGGAGTGGTGATTAGAATGTAAGTGGAGAGAATACTGTGCTTAGAAGTATGAAGACTAAGCTTTGTAGTTTTAGAAAACAACATGAAGATCAACTGTATTGTAGGATACTTTTCCCATTGCTTTTAGGATAAAGACAAAAGCTTCTTAATACGGCCTACATAAGGTGCTACATGGTTTAGCACCTGCCTTCTTCTTCAATCTCATCTCTCCCTTTTACTGCCTCTGATCAAGGCTTGCAGGGCACTATTCTCACTTCTTGGAACATTTTTTTTTTATTTTACCTAAGTAATACAAAGTCATCTTTCAGATCGCAGTTCAATTATCACTTTCTCCTATATTAGGTCATCTACAGCGCCTGACACATAATAGGTACAGTAGTACCTTGGTTTTCGAACGTTTCTGTTGATGAACATTTCCATTTATGAATGCTGCAAACCTGGAAGTAAATGCTTTGGTTTTCAAACACACCTCGGAAGTCAAACATGTCACATGGTTTCCACTGAGTGCAAGATCCTGAGGCCTAGCTGTCGGCTGTTTTCAAACGTTTCAGAACTCAAACAGTCTTCCGGAATGGATTACATTCGAAAACCAAGGTACCACTATACTCTTAAATAAATGAACGGAGTTAGATAATTAAAATAGGGTCAGATTAATGAAGGCCTTTAGAGTGGGCTAGCAAAATTGGCTATATTATATTATAGCAAAATTGGCCATATTATATTATAGCAAAATTGGCTATATTATATTATGGCCAATTTTGCTAGCCCACTCTAAAGGCCTTCATTAATCTGACCCTATTTTAATTATCTAACTCCGTTCATTTATTTAAGAGTACAGTGGTACCTCGGTTTTCGAACGTAATCCATTCATTCATCCAACAAATATACATTGAATATTCATTATACACTAGACATTTTACCAGGTGCAGAAGATACAAAAATAGAGGATATTTCCTTGCTGTGGTCTATTCAATATGTGGAAGACAGACAAAAATCACAGGCAATTACAACGTAGAGTTATCAGAGCCGTGATATAATTCTACTGCTTTTGGAGCATTAAGAAAGAGACCTCCAAAAACGATAGTGATGGTAAGGGGAGACTGGTAGGTACAGGTAATATTTAAATTGATTTCTGACCTTTATTCTGCTTATAATATAGGAATAAATACAAAAAAGTAACCAGTAAAGTGGCATTAGTCTATAGTAACAGCATATCTTTTAAAGTTTGTTGATTTAAAAAGAGAGGAATAAAAAATGGCTCAAAGAATTGGAACCCAGAGTTTTAGTGGTGACAAAGAGAGCAAAGGAGTTAAGAGGATGAGTTTACCAGCTTCCTATTCTTTTGGTCCCTTTGAAGGGATTTCTGAAGATTATAAAATTACCTCATTGCTTTTCTGAATTTTTGTTCAGTATGCATGTGAACTATAATGAGCATCTGTTCCATGGATATAACCTTGTCTCCAGACTTAGAAAAGAAGCCGTTTTCTAAATATAGTGTTGGCAGGGATATTCTCAAGAAGGAGGCTGAGGACAAGATTTGTTTCTGTAAACCTTCAAGTCAACAAGTATAGACTGAGTTTCTACCTTTTCTCCTGCACTGTGTTAGGCACTGTGGAAAAGACAGGAGAAGAAAAACAGTCTTTCCCTAAAGGAAGATTAATGTTCTCTTTATAACAGTTGGCATTCTAATTCACCCTCTAGTTGTTGCACAAAGGCACTGAAATGGAAATAAGACTTCGTCTTATATTTATAGTATATTTAATTCAAAGGCAACTTTTAAAATTTTTAAAGCAAGTATGGAAGGGTTAAAAAATAAACATTCGAATCTTCCTAAAGCATATTGGTTCAGTTCCAAGACATTTCCTAAATTTAGTCATAGAGACTTACTTTGAAATAAATATAGCAAATTACTACTTTGGAGATTGGGCTCTTGAGCATCTCTGCTTCTATTAGTATGTCAAATGGTCATTCCTAATTACATATATATATATATATATATATATATATATATATATATATATACACACACACACACACACACACACACACACATATATAAATGATATATATACACATATATATACCTTTAGATCAGATATTTCTCTTAGGACAAAAATAATGATCCTGCTTCAACATATGTATAATATTCCCTCTTTTACTGTGAAGCTACTTATATCTTTCAGCAAATAACAAACTCAAAAAAGTCTATTGTGACGGGCAAGTCACTCTGATGCTTTTCAGAATCATCATCAGAAATCTACTCTGAATCTCTTCCTAGACCAAGAAGCTATGAAACAAGGGTTACTTTCTACCAGAAAAACTGAGCAGGGTGCTGAAAATAGAAAGTTTCTGAGTTGGAGGGTTTGGAAAGGGGCCTGGCAGGAAGACTAAGAATTGAAATGGTGTACGTCAAGTATCTGCAGCATATTGGAACAAGCCAATTCAATTTTACTTATGATAGTTCAATAGGAAGGCAAACAGGAAGCCAGGGACAGTATAATTATTCAGTGTTTCCCTGAATATAAAAGATCTAGTCACAATTCAGCCTGTCCTGTCTCAGAAAGAGAAACTTAGGACATGGATGAGATTTTCTCAAGAGACTGAATATAGTGACAAAAGAAAGGAGGTGAGGATGGAAAATTGGGAGAAAATCAACAAAGAATAATTGGGGAAGAGAGGAAGTATCAAAAAAATTGTCTCCATTCATTCAACAAACATTGATTGAATCTTGTATACTAAATACTGAAAAAGACAGTCTATTCACTTGAGGAGTTCTCAATTTAGCTGAGAGAGGCAGATGCATTAATAGATAATAATAGCACAATATTCAAAGCTAATACCTCCTCCTGTGCCCTGGATCTTGTCCCCTCATTATCCTCTGAGACCTTATTCCAGCATGGGCTCAATCCATCTCTCTATCTTCAAGTTTCCTTCTTAACTGACTCTGTTTCTGTAAGATTGTAAACATGTACAATTCTCTCAATTAATAAAACAAAATGCTATTAATACTGTGTTTCAGTGTAGGTGTCACTCCCTATCTCTTTCCTTCTTTCCATATAAAAGTTATATTTAAGGTTTCAACTTAACCTATCCCAACTCACTCCTCACTTTACTGCTATCTTCTGCTTTCAAAACGTCCCTGAACCTATGATCACTAAGGAAATCAGTGACTCCCTAAATGACAAATATAATTAATTAGTCATTTTCTTACTTGACCTGTCTATGGCATTTGATACTGCTGATCTCATTGAAATTCTACCTCCCTGCCTCCATGATATAAATTTTCTGGCTCTGTCCCTTATTATCTAGCCATTCCTCAGTCTTCTCTGAAGACCTCCCTTAAATATTGGGGTTCTCCACAACTTCATCTTTGGACCTCTTCTCACCTTGAATGTTTATCTGGGTTATTTAACCTGTTCAGACAATGTCTATTACCACCCAGTACACTGTTAACTTCAAAAGATTTATCTGTAGGCCATGACCTCTCGCCTTATGTCCAGACTTAAATATTAAACTTTTTACTAAACATCAACACTTGGGACCCTAAAGTTACCTAAACTCAGTAAAAAACAAAGAAAGAGGGAGGGAGGGAGGGAGGGGGGGGAGGGAGAGAGGGAGAGAGAGAGAGAGAGAGAGAGAGAGAGAGAGAGAGAGAGCTCATTATTTTCACCAAACCCTGACAACCATATTTAACTTAGTGTACAAGACTAGTCACCTAAGTATGTCCTCTTCTACAAGTATATCCTGTGTGTCCAAATAGTAATATAAATTGATCAATTATAATTCTTTAATATCTCATAAATCTATATTGTCATATATCTCGTTCTAGATTTTTTTTCATTCTACTAGCTGGTCTTGTTACCTTCAGTTTTACTCCCTTTCATTCCATCTTCTACATAAATATCAAAATGACCTTTCTAAAATAGTATCATATCAGCTCACTTGCCTGCTTCAAGCCTCTCAAAGATTTCTCAGAGCTTTTAGCAGTGGCTCTCAAACTTTCTTGTTCATAAAATTACCCTGGAAGAGAAGGCCCAAAATGGTGGATTAGGTAAACACTATGTCTACTGCCTCCCAGGATTACACCAAAATTACAAATAAATTATAGAACAATCAACCTCAAGAACCATTTGAAGACTAGCAGAATAGAACCCCAATAACTAAGGATATACAGAACAGGTCACATTGAGACTGGTAGGAGGAGCAGAGATGAGAAGTGGTCTGACCCCAAACCCAAAGATACTGGTTGAACACCAGGAGGGACACTTCAGTGGCAGAGGTACCCCCAGAAGAGAGAGGGATACCAGGCCGACACTGTGCTCCCCAGCGCAGGGGTCCTGTGCTGGGAAGAGGAGTTCCCACAATATCTGGCAGTGAAAATCAGTGAGGACTCTGTCCATCCTAGTGAGATGGAAGGTGGCTGGAAACCCAGATGCCCTCTTAATGAGCCTGACACACTCTCACTTGCCTGCAAACACCCAGTTAGTCCCAGGTGGAGGGGCGGCAATTCAAGAGGTGCAAGAGACATACTGGGAAAGATTGAATTGTGTGGCTTTGTGGCGAGGGCTGGAGGGACAGAAGCTATTGTCCCTGTGTGGAGCCTGCCTCACATGTAGCCTACAGGAAGGCACCATCTTTTTTATGTTGAAGCTTCCCCCAAAGGGCCAAATCTGAGATTGAATTGGGTTGGTAAAATCCATGCATGCTCACCACCTTGGTGACACCCTGTGTCCCCGCCCTACACAACTAGTACTACATCGCTGGGGGCACTCCTGGTTCCTGTGTGCCAGCCATGCCCCACAAGCTGCAAAAGACTTTTACAGCAATGGATGGTTCATGGCGGCTTGGGAAATTTTGGAGATGAGCAGTGAGCCACAACATGTGTTGCAGCCTCTAATGGGTGGCTCTGAGGTACCTGTGAGCCTGAGGCAAGTGGAGACTGGCTGTGGCATTCTCAGGGTGTTTTGTGAAGTGGTCACAGGCCAGGCACTGCCCCAAGGTAAGGGGTGGCTGGCTACAGTGCTATCAGGGTGTTTTGCAAAGTAGTCACAGGCCAGAAACTGGCAACAGAACTGAATTTGCATTGCCTGTGTAAAAAAATACCAGCCACATCTTTGAACTACCTGGGACCCCACCCCACCTAGCTATCGATGCATCACCAGGGGCACTCTCAACACCCAGTCAACCAACCTGGCTCTCACACCTAAGGAGCCTCTTTCAATGACTAAGCCTTATGGGAAGCCAATAGGTGACAATAGGCCTATGGGACCCTGGGCCTTTTACTAAGCTACCTAGGCCAAATAGAGAAGGAAGCCAGCCTTGGTTCATAGCAAGGCTACCACCACATGCCTCCAGGTCCATCACAGGCAGCAAGCAACAACATATAGCTTTGTAGCTCCTAGCACACAGCCCTTGGCCAGTCACAGGCCAGGCATGAGAGCCCCTCCCAAGAGACACCAGAAACAACACAGCCAGAGGCCAACATCAGACCACACTAGAACACTACCTAGTTAGCCTCACAAGCAACACACCCAAGGGGTGGTCTCAACAGGTACAAGAACCTACAGAGGCAAATCCACCTCTGAAGGTTACCCTCCACCCAGCAGCTCATATACTGTGGGTGTAACAAATCCTCACAGTTAGTCAATCTGGGAGTTGATACCACCCACTGATGCGCCAAAAACAATCAAGACTCAGCTACAACAGGAGAATACACACAATGCACACAAGGGACAATCCTGGAACAACATACAGGTGATTAGGGAGACTGTGTTTATAGACCATACAGGACACATACTACATAAGTCCACCCAGAAAAGACTGAGAGACATAGCTGATCTATCTGATACACAGAAGCAAACAGAGAGCGGCAGCCAGAATGAGGAAACAAAGAAACGTGACCTAAATAAAAGAACAGGAGAAACCTCAAGAAATACATAAAATGGAGGTAACCAACTTACCAGAGACAGAGTTTAAAACACTTATGACAAGAACGCTTAAGAAACTTAGTGAGAACTTCAACAAAGACATAGTAAGCATAAAGAAGGACATAGAAACCATAAACAGAACCATTCAGAAATAAAGACTACGATAACTAAAATGAAGAATACACAAGAAGGAATCAACAGCAGATTATTAGATGAATCTGAGGATAGAATCAGCAATTTAGAAGAAAAGGTGGCAGAAAACACCCAATCAGAACAACAAAAAGAAAAAAGAGTTATAACAAAAAACAAACAAACAAAAAGAAACAACGAAGATAGTTTAAGGGGCCTTTGGGAAAGAGGCAGAGATCAAGTGGAACAACATTCACATTATAGGAGTACCTGAAGAAGAGAGGGAGAAAGGGATTGCCGAGATCATCAACAAATAAGAATATTTATTGAATTATTGGGTATTTACTGTGTAGTGCTATGCTAGATTCTCTGGGTAATTACAGTCTAGTTATAGAGAAAAAAACAACATATATCAAATAATTAGAGAGCAATTAAGCATTAAAATGTGTGTTGTAATTCTAGTATGGTAATCAGAGCATCACCTGAAGTAATAGAGAAAAATTCATAGTGAATTGAGAGTTTGAGCTAAATTTTGGCGTTTGGTGAGAATTTGAATAGATGGAGAGAAGATAAAAGAACATTGTGTGTCAGTTAAATAACAAGAGCAAAATCTTGGATCAGGAATTAACATAGCTTGTGTAGAAGTCAATTAAAAGATCAGGTTCACCAGAATAGAATATTAGGGACAGAGTTAATCTAGAGACTAGATATGTGGTCAAAAGTCAGCATTTGAAAGATCTTGAGAACAAATCACAGGTGCTTGGTCTTGACATGGTAAGTATTAGGGATTCTTTACAGGTTTCTGAATTAAAGAACTAGAGTTTTGGTAAGGTAAGTCTATAAATAGTAATTTAATAAATTAGGAAAAGAAAGAGTCTGGACAAAGAAGAATAGTTATGAGAGATGATGACGGCCTAAACCAATGTAATGCCAGTGGACTATCAAAGAAGGGTGATTCGCTGAGATTTGAAGAGGAAAGAAAAGACAGTTCTTTGTAGATTTTGGCAATGGTGAGTGCATGAATAAAAGAATTCCCAATTCCGAAGAATTCAAGAAGAAGCTAAATTAAGACATTTAGAGGTCTTCCATTCTGGAAAAATCATATCTCTAAATATAGATAATAAAAGGAAACACAATTCTAAAAAATAAAATAAGTTTTACAAAAAATATATTTATATCATGGCTACTTCTATGTTTAAAAATACCCGTCAGATGGCAAACAGACATATGAAAAAACACTCAACCTCACTAACCGTCAGAGAAATGCAAATAGAAACTACAATGAGATACCACCTCACCCCAGTCAAAATGGCTATCATCAATAAATCAACAAACATCAAGTGCTGGCGAGGATGTGGAGAAAAGGGAACCCTTGTGCACTGTTGGTGGGATTGCAGATTGGTGCCGCAACTATGGAAAACAGTATGGAGGTATCTCAAAAATCAGAAAATGGAACTACCTTACAATCCAGCAATTCCACTGCTAGGTATCTATCTGGAGAAATCCAAAACTCTGATTCGAAAAAATTTATGCTCCCCTATGTATATTTCAGCACTATACACAATAACCAAGACATGGAAACAACCAAAATGCCCATCGGTAGACGACTGCATTAAGAAACTGTGGTACATTTATACAATGGAGTATTACGCAGCTATAAAGAAGGAAGAAATATTACAATTTGCAACAACATGGATGGACCTAGAGAACATTATGTTAAGTGAAATAAGCCAGACAGAGAAAGACAAATACCACATGATCTCACTTATATGTGGAATCTAAAGAATAGAATAAATGAAGGAAGTAATCAGAAACAGTCTCAGAGACATAGAAGAAAAACTGACGGTTGCTAGATGGGAGGGGTGTGGGATGAGGGAGAAGGTGAGGGGATTAGAAAGCACAATAGGTTGGCACAGGGATACGAAAGTCAGTTTGGGGAATATAATCAATAATGTTGTAAAGATTTTGTAGGGTATCCGATGGACACTTGTCTCATTAGGGAGACCACCTCAGGGATGCTGTAGATGCCTGATCACTGCGCTGTACACCTGAAGCCGAAACTGAACAATAATGAATGTCAAATATGATTTTATATATATATATATATATATATATATATATATATATATATATATATATATGCAAGAAAAGGAGTACGGCATAAGGAATAGAGACAATGGAATTGTAATGGGTGTATGCGACGTTAGAGGGGTAGTAGATTGGGGGAGGGGATTTATCACTTTGTGAGGGGTATAAATAATAAATGTCTAACTATTACATTGTTTTGTATACCTGAAACTAATAAAAAAATTAAAAAATTAAAAAAAAATACCCATCAAAAATTTGTATATATAGATATATACCGTGTTTCCCAGAAAATAAGACCTAGCCCAACAATCAGTTCTAATGCATCTTTTGGAGCAAAAATTAATATAAGACCTGCTCTTATTTTACTATAATTTAAGACCCAGTCTTTAATATAATATGATATAATATAATATAATATAATACCAGGTCTTATATAAATTTTTGCTCCCAAAGACGCATTAGAGCTGATTGTCTGGCTAGGTCTTATGTTCGGGGAATATACATATATATATATATATATATAATCTGTGTTGTTAATGCCATAAGCACGCGCACATACTTTGTCTGCCCATTAAGCAATCCAGCAATGCTAGTAAATTTACCTAACAACAAAACTGTCATGGTCGTTCAGCATATACAAAAGCCATTTACCAACATTATCTCATTTGATCAAACAATTTTGTGAATTTATATTCATTTTATAGGAAAGCATAAAATTATTCAATGACCATTACAATCTTTAGATCAGGGACAGTTCATTTTAATTATTTGAGCTTCAATTTCTTCATCTATGAAACAGGGAGTTTAATAATAATGCTCTCATAGGGTAGCTACAGAAAGTAAATGAGATAAAGTATGTCTAAGTATCTAGCATAGTCTTTATACATTATATATTTAAACAATATTTGTTGAATTGACTCAATATTTAAAAGTATTTATTGAATTGACAACTTCATGAGATCACCAGATTCTTAGAAAATTCCTATTAACCATTCCCTAATTCTAATTACTTGGCAGCAATTATCCAAATTTTAAAATGGATGCCAAAAGAACCAGGGTCTTAGAGAGTATAGTCAACAGGCTTGCAATAATATTTGCTAACTTGAGAAATAGATCTATTCAAGATTTTGAATGTTTGCATTAAAGTTTGGAGGAAACATGCTCACACGCATGCATGCAAACATACACACATACACTCACTCACTTATCAACCCTTCAGAACAACTGATGGGAACACTAAAAATGTACATATATCTCCATAATGAAATTGAGAACATTGCACACTGCCATGGCTGATTTATAAGGCCCTTTCACTAAGAGGGATAAAGGTATTATTAGGACTGCAGAGAATAAGACTTGTAACTCAAAAATATGCCATTTATACTTTTAAAAATATGTCACTGCCAAAGTTCCTCATCTTCTCCTGGTATCTGTGATGTGCTGCACAATGTTTTAAATGTGAAAAATACTTGATACACATTTTGGTGACAATTAAGTAAGTCAAATACTGGTGAAGTACCAGATGATTGTACCTTGTCTAGAACTCTACTTATTTTTCATCACCTGAGATCAAGATCAGAGCACATCATTTGTTTATTCCTTAGTTAGTTAGTTAGTTAGTTTTTTGAGCAGGGAGAGTAACACAAGTTTTTTCTGTACAACCCCTGCTTCCTAAGAATATTTCAGATTAGCTCTGTGAACTGTTGCTGATTACAAGTCACCAGTGGACAAGAGAATAAAAGCTCAGTGACTTCTAATTGTGCCTCTTCAGTATTCAGAGAAAGCAGTCAACAGAATCTGGCTAATCTTTATCATTCTGATCTTCAGACACAGTTAGTCTTCCTCAAGCCTACTAGCCTGGTTTTGCACAACAGTGTATTTCAAATTAACCAAAGTTATGCTAAGGACTGAAACTCCTTAGAAAGCATTAATTTCTCGGAGCACCCTATGATATGATTATTATTCACTCTGAAGTCTCAAAAATAATTGAAGTCTAACTACATTGGCTGAAATAAATGAACAAAATATCACAAGCTAATTTCTTCATGTATGAAAAATGGATAATAACTCCCGTGCCTTGCCTAACTCACAGAGTCTCTCCAGGTCCAAGGTCCAACTATCCTCCACGTCCAAGGATTAAATGACGAAAACATCTGTGAAAGTGTTTTGTATGCTATAATGTAAATCATTATTGTGAGGGTGATGATAGTGATTCAAGGTCTTTAACATATTATTTTATCATATATTTTCTTATTGATTTTAAAATTTCAGTTTTTATCAGTGGGTCTCTTACTCACCAGAGTTAATTGAAGAAAGCAATCTGGAATGCATATTTACAAGGTTATCTTTTCACCTTGGCAATACCAGAGGCAAAAACTTATATTATGGACAGTGCAACTATTTGTGAATGCATTTCCCTTACACAGAACTGCAAATAATGAGATTTGGTTAATTGTGGCCTTGGGAATTGGATTCCCATTACTAATACATTAACTTTCCTTTCAAGAATGTTCAAGGCCCATAAGATAGTGGGGAGTGTTAGAAAGCAATGTCTGGAGGATGTCATAGGAATGGTGGCAGCAAAGTGGTCTTCTTGAGTTCTCCTCTGGAACTTACCACAAATTGAACATCTATAACCCATCAAAGGACTCTCTGCTCATCACACAGAACAGCTAAGAGACTCACATAAGGATTACTTGAAGGTGGGCAAACAGGGTGAGCAGGGGGAAAGGGAAGGGAGCAGTGCAGAGATGCGGCCTGCATCTGCAGCTGTGGAGACACTGGGGCCCAAGGACACAGAACAGAGATCACAAGAGCTAGGAGGTGGGCTCTTTCCCTGCATCCCACAGCTGATCTCCCCTGCCGAGAGAGCAGCACATCCAGCATTTGAGGGAGTAACCTCAGCTGAGACCTCCAGCTGGGCCCTAGGTTGGACAAAGAGCAAACGGCATACCTGGGCCCTTCCCCCCCCCCTCGACTCTCCCACAGCAATCCTACCCCTGCCCTTCTAGAGTCTCAAGCTGGTCCCTGAACTGATGAGTAGTGTCAGATTACAGAAGAGCTGTGGCGCTCAACACCTGGAAAAAGCCGGTTTGCAGCTGTGACCTAGGGAAGAAGCCAGGCAGGGAGACGGAAGGAACCTCCTTCCCAGCCTCCCCCTTTTCTGGCCTGCCTAGGGCAGGACAATTACAGCAGAGGAGACACATGTAGGGGTTAGCAGTGGGTGGCAGAGGCAGCTCTGGGCTTTCAGCAGTTCAGAAAACTCACACACTCAACACCCCCTGATGGAAAAAGGGCCCTAAGACCCATGAAACCTGGGCACAGGGAATAAGCCTACCTCCCAGTGGCTGCTGTGGTGCTCTAAGCTCATGTTTCTACAGGTGAGAGCAGAAACTGCACTGATTTTGTAAAAACTACCAACAACACCCCATTGCCCCACCCACCTAGAACTACAGTGCCAGGGTCACTCTGGACACCAGGTGGCCAGCTTTGCCTCCACAAGACACAGAGGACCCTTTCTACAGCAGAGGGCAACCAACCTGGAGATAGCTTGGTGGGCTTAAGCCAAGACTGGTGCTGCTTTTTTTTTTTTTTTTTTTTTTTTAACTACTAATATCATTTTGAGCATATATATATACATTTCCCCCCTTCTCTCTCTCTCTTCTTTCTTCTTTTCCTTGTACTACTTTTCCTCCCTCTTTCCATTTTTCTGCATTGATTTTTTTTTTCTTTTTGCTGTTGCTATTTTTTCTTTTGTTTCTTTAGGGTTTTTTTTTCTTTGATATTTTTGTATTTTTGATATTTTTGCCTGAGTTGAGTGTTGGTTATCAGTTGTTTTTCCATGTGAGTGTATTTCGTTTTTTCTTTGTTGTTGTTGTTGTGTTTGTTGATCTGTTTTGTTCGGAAATTGCCCTACACCAGGGCCCAGACCAAGAGGCACAAATTCAAAACACCCAGAGGCTAACCGCAGACCAAACCAGAGTATTATTGGATTTGACCTAAAAGTGACACACCCAGAGGGAATTCTCTACAGGCACAAGAGCCCATAGGGGACCAGCCTCATCTGAGGGGTCAACCCTCACACAGCAGCTCATCCACTGTGGGAAGAGCCAATTCTCACAACTAGTCAGCCTGGGAATCAATCCCACCACCTGACAAGCCAAAAGCAATTAAAGCTCAACTTTAACAGAAGAATACACACAAGAGTCATCTCTGCAGCACATGCTCAGGGGAATAAGGAAGTGGTGCAAGTCAAATATAAAGGACACATACTATGTAAGACGACCCAGCAAAAACCGAGAACCCTAAGGGATCGACCTAATACATTGAAGCAAACACAGAGAGTCAGCCAGAATGGGGAAACAAAGAAACATCTCCCAAGTAAAACAACAGAAGAAACCTCCAGAATTGGATCCAAATGAAATAGAGGACGCCAACCTATCAAAGACAGCGTTTAGAACACTGATGATAAGAATGTTTAAGGAGCTTAGTGACGATATGAAGAACTATAAAGAAATCGTAAAGAACAACCAGTTAGAACTAAAGAATAAAATAACTGAAATGAAGAACACACCTGAAGGAATTACCAGCAGGTTAGATCAGGCACAGGATAGAATCAGCAATTTAGAAGACAAGATAACAGAGATAACCCAAGCGGAACAAAAAAAAAAAAAAGAAAAGAAAAAAAGAAAAAGAAAAAAGAAAAAAAGAATAAAAAACAATGAAAATGGTTTAAGAGACCTGTGGGATAACATCAAGTGGAACAACATGAGCATCATGGGAATACCAGAAGGTGAAGAGATCGAGAACATATTTGAAGTAATAGTGACTGAAAACTTCCCTAACCTGGTGAAGGAAATCGACATACAAACCCAGGAAGTGCAGAGAGTTCCAACAAAGAAGAACCCAAACAGGCCCACACTAAGACACATTATAGTTAAAATGGCAAAGGTTAAAGACAAAGAGAGAATCCTAAAAGCAGCAAGAGAAAGACAGCGGGTTACATACAAGGGAACTCCTGTAAGACTTTCAAATGACTTTTCTACAGAAACTTTGCAGGTCACAAGGGAGTGGCAGGAGGTATTCAAAGTGATGAAAAACAAAGGCCTATAACCCAGGTAGCTTTATCCAGCAAGGCTGTCATTTAAAATTGAAGGAGAGATAAAGAGGTTCCCAGAAAAGAATAAGCTAAAATAATTCATTACCACAGAGCCAGCAATGCAGGAAATGTTAAAAAGACTTCCATAAACAGAAGAGAGATGAAAACAACTTAACTAATGAAGACCAGAAATACAAATAACAAAATGGCAATAACTATGCACCTATCAATAGTCACTTTAAATGTAAATTGATTAAATGCTCCAATCAAAAGACATAGGGTGGCTGAGCAGATAAGAAAACAAGACCCTTGCATATACTGTATGCAAGAGACTCACCTCAGATCAAAAGACACACACAAGCTGAAAGTGAAGTGTTGGAGTAAGATATTTCATGGAAATGGAAATGAGAAATAGCTGGAGTAACAATACTTATATATGAAAAAAAAAAAGATATTAAAATGAAGAATATATTAAAAGACAAAGATAGGCACTACATAATAATGAGGGGATCGACCCAACAAGAGGACATAACCCTAGTAAACATCTATGCATCCAACACATGAGCACCTAAATACCGTGTTTCCCCGAAAAATAGACCTAGCCAGGCCATCAGCTCTAATGTGTCTTTTGGAGCAAAAATTAATATAAGGCCCAGTCTTATTTTACTATAGTATAAGGCCAGGCCATATAATATAATATAATATAATATAATATAATATAATATAATATAATATAATATAATATAATATAATATAATATAATAAAATATAGACAGGGTCTTATATTAATTTTTGCTCCAAATGACGCATTAGAGTTGATGGTCCAGCTAGGTTTTAGTTTTGGGGAAAAGCAGTATATAAAACAGATGTTGACTGACATAAAGAGAGAGGTCAACAGTAACACTATCAGAGTAGGAGACTTCAACAAACCTCTGACACAAGGGACAGGTACTCCAGACGGGAAGTAAATATGGAAACAGCGGCCATAAATGACACATTGGACAAGTTGGGTCTAATTGATATTTGTAGAGTATTTCACCCCAAAGCTGCAGAATACACATTCTTCTCAAGCGCACATGGAATATTTTCCAAGATAGACTACACGTTAGGGCACAAAATAAGTCTCAATACTTTTAAGAAAACTGAAATCATATCAAGTGTCTTCTCTGACCACAGTGATATGAAATTAAAATCAACTAGAAGAAAAAAAAACACTGTAACACACACAAATACATGGAGACTGAATAACATGTTACTAAATAATGAATGGGTCATCAATGAGATCAAGGAAGAAATCAAAAGCTATCTGGAAACAAATGAAAATGAAGACACAACAACCCAAAATCTATGGGATGCAGCAAAAGTAGTCCTAAGAGGGAAATTCATAGCAATGCAGGCCTACCTAAAGAAACAAGAAAAATCACAAATCAACAGTTTATCCTTACATGTAAGGGATGTGGAAAAAGAACAGAAAAGTAAGTCCAAAGGGAGTACACGGAAGGAGATAATAAAGATCAGAGTGGAAATAAATGAAATAGAGACCGAAAAAACAATACAAAAGATCAATGAAACCAAGAGCAATACAAAAGATCAATGAAAGATCAATGAAAAAGATAAACAAAATTGACAAACTTTATCCAGACTCATCAAAAAGAAAAGAGAGAGACAGAGAGAGGACCCAAATTTATAAAATCAGAAATGAAAGAGGATAAGTGACAACAGACACCACAGAAATACAGAAAAAAAGATAAGAAACTAATATGAGCAACTATACGTAATCAAATTGGACAATCTAGAAGAAATGGATAATTTTCTAGAAGCATACAACCTTCCAATGGTAACTCAAGAAGAAACAGAAAACCTGAATAGACTGATTGCTACCAGGAAATTGAGTCAGTAATCAACAAGCTCCCGACAAACAAAAGTCATGTACCAAATGGCTTTACAGGTGAATTTTACAAAACATTCAAAAAACAATTCTCAGCTATTCTCCTCAAACTATTCCAAAAAATCCAGAAGGAGGAAAGGCTGTCAAACACTTCACACAAAGCCACTATCACCCTAATCCCAAAATAAGACAAGGACATTACAAAAACAAAACAAAACTACAGGCCAATATCCCTAATGAGCATAGATGCAAAAATCCTGAAAAAAATATTAGCAAACGGAATTCAGCAATACATTAGAAAGATCATACACCATGATCAAGTAGGATTTATTCCTAGTATGCAAGGTTTGGTTCAACATCCACAAATCAATTAATGTGATACACCACATTAACAAAATGAAAAATAAATATCATGTGATCATATCAATAGATGCAGAAAAAGCATTTCACAAAATCCAGCAGCCATTTATGATAAAAAGTCTTAAGAAAGTGGGAATAGAGGGACCATATCTCAACATAATAAAGGCCATATATGATAAATCCACAGCTAATATCATACTCAATGGGGAAAAGCTAAAACCATTCCCCTTAAGATCAGGAACAAGGCAAGGTTGCCCAGTCTCTCCACTTGTATTCAGCATAGTGCTGGAAGTTCTAGCCACAGCAATCAGACAAGAAAAAGAAATAAAAGGCATACAAATTGGTAAGGAGGAAGTAAAATTGTCATTCTATGCAGATGACATGATACTATATATAGAGAACCCTAAAGACTCCACCAGAAAGCTATTAGAACTGATAAATGAATTTAGTAAAGTATCAGGATACAAAATTAATACTCAGGTCAGTTGCATTTGTATATACCAAAACTAAACTATCACAAGGAGAAATTAAGAAAACAGTCCCATTTACAATTTCCTCAAAGACCATAAAATACTTAGGAATAAATTTAACCAAAGAAGTAAAAGACCTGTACTCAGAAAATTATAAGACATCGAAAAGAGAAATTAAAGAAGATACAAATAGTTGAAAACACATACCATGCTCATGGATAGGAAGAATTAATATCATTAAAATGTCCATATTGCCTAAGGCAATATACAGATTCAATGCAATTCCTATCAAACTACCAAGGACATTTTTCACAGAAATAGAACATATAATCCTAAAATTTATATGGAACCTTAAAAGAACCCGGATAGCCTCAGCAATCTTGAGAAATAAGAACAAAGTGGGAGGTATCAAGATATATGACATCAAATGATACTACAAGGCAATAGTAATCAAAAGAGCATGGTACTGGCAGAAAGACAGACACATAGATCAAGGGAACAGAACAGAGAGCTCAGAAATAAATCCATGCATATATGGTCATTTAATCTATGACAATGGAAGCAAGAATTTACGGTGGGATAAAGACAGTCTGTTCAATAAATGGTGCTGCGAAACCTGGACAGACACATGCAAAACAATGAAGCTGGACCACCTCCTGACACCATATACAAGAATAAGTTCAAAATGGATTAAAGACTTAAATGTAGGATCTGAAACCATAAAACTCCTAGAAGAAAATATCGGAAGAAAGTTTACAGACATTATCCAGAGTAATATTTTTACCGATATATCCCCTCGGGCAAGGGAAGTAAGAGAAAAATTAAACATATGGGATCATATCAAACTAATACATTTTTTTCACAGCAAAGGACACCACCAATAAAACAAAAAGGCATCTTACTGAATGGGAGAAGATATTTGTAAATGATACATCTGATAAGGGTTAATATCCAAAATTATTTTAAAAAGTCATTCAACTCAACACCAAAAACACAAGCAATCCAATTAAAAAATGTGCAGATAACATGAAGAGACATTTTTCTAAGGAGGACATACAGATGACAAACAGACATATGAAAAAATGCTCAACCTCAGTAACCATTAGAGAAACGCAAATAAAAACCACAATGAGATACCACCTCACCCCAGTCAAAACGGCTATCATCAATAAATCAACAAACAATAAGTGTTGGTGAGCATGTTGAGAAAAGGGGTCCCTCATGCACTGCTGGTGGGATTGAATATTTGTGCACACACTATGGAAATCAGTATGGAGGTAACTCAAAAAACGGGACATGGAATTGCCTTATGACCCAGCAATTCCACGTAGATATCTATCCCGATAAATCCAAAACACTAATTAAAAAAAAAAAAAATTATGCACCTCTATGTTTATTGCAGCACCATTCACAATAGCCAAGAAATGGAAACAACCGAAATGCCCATCTGTAGACGACTGGATTAAGAAACTGTGGTACATCCATACATTGGAGTACTACTCAACAATAAAGAAGAATTTGCAACGATATGGATGGACCTAGAGAACATTATGCTAAGTGATACAAGTCACATGGAGAAAGACAAATACCATATGATTTCACTTATATGTGGAATCTAAATAGAATAAATGAACAAATTAATCAGAAACAGTCTCAGAGATATAGAGGAAAAACTGAGGGTTGCTAGATGGGAGGGATGCGGATGAGGGAGAAGGTGAAGGGAATAGAAAGCACCATTAATAACCACAAGATTGCCACGGGGATACGAAAGACAGTTTGGGGAATATAATCAATAATGTTGTAAAGGTTTTGTAGGATATCCGATGGACACTTGTCTTATTAGGGAGACCACCTCATGGACAGTGTAGGTGCCTGGCCACTGCAGTGTACACCTGAACCTGAAGCTGAATAATAATGAATGTCAAGTATAATTATACACACACACACACACACACACACACACACACACACACACACACACACACATACAGTCACAAGAAGTGGAGTACAGCATGAGGAATAGGCAGTGGAAATTTAACGGCTGTGTGTGATGTCAGAAGGGTAGTAAATTGGGGGAGGGGGTTTATCACTTTGTGAGGGGTATAAATGTCTAATCATTACATTGTTTTGTACACCTGAAACTCATAATAATAATAAAAAACAATCAAAGTATTTCTGGAAAAGAAAATGCTGAAATAAAAGAAAAAAGAGCAAGAAAAAAAAGAGGAAAACAATGTGTCTGTACTTTGCCTTAAAAAAACAATATAGGAAACTCTTTACTAAGCAGATTAAGAGGATGATAGTAGCCATATACTAACTCATATTACAGAAAGGTTACCTTAAATAAAATTTATCCTAGGGCATTTAACTCTTCAGTCATTCTTTATTAAACAAATATTCATTATTCACATATTACACATGAGGCACTCTGTTGGACTGCCGGACAATTTTTGTTCTATAGGCATACTGCTTACTCCTAAGATTCAACAATATGAATGTTTCTGTATCACTAGAATGCCCACTTACGAGCAGAGGGACATTTGTGATTGGTGAAAGGAGGGATGTGGAAAATGGTGAAATTTGTGTAGGGACAAGATCACAAAGGCTTTGGTGATACCATGTTTCCCCAAAAATAAGACCTAGCCAGACAATCAGCTGTAATGTGTCTTTTGGAGCAAAAATTAGCACAAGACCCAGTATTTTTATATATTTATATTATATTATATTATATTATATTATATTATATTATATTATATTATAATGTTACATAAGACCGGGTCTTATAGTAAAATACAACCAGGTCTTACATTAATTTTTGCTCCAAAAGATGCATTAGAGCTGATTGTCCAGCTAGGTCTTATTTTCGGGGAAACACGATATATATATATATATATATATATATATATATATATATATATATATATATATATGTATATATATATATACACACATATATATATATATATATATATATATATATATATATATATATACACATATATATGTATATGTATATATATGTGTGTGTGTATATATATCATGGTTATACATATATATATATATATATATATATATATATAATTAGGGACACCCACTGAAGTGTTTTACGTAGTGGAGTGATGTGACTAGGTTTGCATTTTAGAAAGAGCAGGGTGTCATCCTCCTTTTTCTCTGAAAGTCTGACTGTTAAAGAAGCACAACAGCAGAGGAGGGGGACATGGAAACATGAGAAACATTTTTTGATTGAGTTGAAAACAGATGAGTAGGAGATGTGTATTTTTTAAATGACCTCTGAAAGAACACAAAGCAATATTATGAAGGATCTCTGAGCTATGTGTGTCTCACAGAACATTTCCATACACTGGGGGAAGGGGAGCTTGGGGTGGGAGTGTGAACAAGGAAGGGTGAGGGTGCATAGCGAGGGAGGGTTGAGGCAAGTCTCTATGTTGTTCCAAGTTGAGTAGATGATATATTGTGGTTGGCTGAGACAGTTCCAATTTATGCCAGGACTCCCAGAATAATTATTAGTAATACCACTTCTATTCTCAGGTTTTCCAGTTTGGATGACAAATTATACAGCCAGCCTACGTAAAGGTATGCCATACTAACAAAATATTCATTTGTTACCTTGAAAGTCATATTAAAAAGTACTATATTGGATATTCCAGCTGCTGAATTAGATAGAGCAAAGTGAAATATCCTTTACATTTACTGCAGTACAAAAGAACAGACATTCCCCACAAAAGGGAAAATATAAGATGACTAATGGGATATTTGTCAAATGTGTGGCTGACTACATTGCAGTCCCTACCCTGCAAACACTGAGTATAATTATCCTGAGGAAACATCTCTCAGATATTCACAGATCTCCAATGGTGCTTGCCTAACAACTATACATAATCAAGTTCAAGTTATCACAACAGTAGCACTTGGTAATTAAAGAGAGGGAGTCAAATGAACCATCTTATAGGGGAAATGGCAATTTAATGCCTATGTCCAGCTCCTGGATGTAGGGCAATGAGAGGAGGCCAAGAAATAGCAATATCATTAAAAAAAATATTAGGGAGTGGAGGAAAAATGGTGGCATGAGGTGAGCCTCTGTAAAGCTCCCCTGGAATTTACAATGAATTGAACAACAAAAACTCCACAAAGGACTCCCTGCACAGCAGACAGGCAAGATGAAGAGGCCCACTACTGAAATCACCTACAGGTGGGAGATTCACGCGAGCTAGGGGAGGAGGAAAGGGAGAAGTGTGGAGATGGAGCCGCGCAGGCGCAGGACTCAGACCTAGCTCAGTGCTCTGAGCTCGCTGCATCCCGGAACTACCGCAGCTGCGGGAGAGGGAAGAACTCAGACTGCTAGGGCTCCGCTTATGGCCCACAGGGCAGAGGGGGAAGCATATAACACGGCTGAACCCAACGCTCACGGCAGAGACCTCGGAGAAAAGACTGAGGGAAGAAGGCTGAAAACGGTGGTTTAAGCCCTCACTGCCGAGCAGAGAACGGAAGCCTTAGGCACTGAAACTAGCCGCCCCCTCCCTACCCTCCCAGAGCTCACCCCACCCCCACCTGAATGGTGCTAGAAGCGGAACAGTAGCAGTGTCAGATCAAAAGAACAGAACATTTGCTGTTCTGAGAACTGTGGACCACAGACACAAGTTCGCAGCCCAACTAGCTCCGGCAAAGGGGAGGGATCTGTGAAAGCAGGACCGGCTGCGGTGGTGGTCACCGCCATTGCTCTGGGCCACCTCTCACAACTCACCCCACACCTGGCCCCACCTATCTGGGTGGATCCCTAGAGGAGTAAACAGAACTGCTGAAACATACGGGCTCTGAATCAGGAGCTGGAAGAGCTTTGGAACATCAAAACCTCTCCGCATACCAACCAGGACATTGTACCCTGTGACCTAGATGAACTATTAACAGAGGAGAAGCCCGTCTCCCAGGGAATCCCTCCATTGTGTGAGAAGACGGAATAGTGCAGAGAAAACATAGCACTACCATGTGGGAGAAGAAAAATAAGCTGCAGTTGGAGAAAAAATAAAACTTTCTACCAACAAGTACTGGAAAACAAAAGAAAGACCGCTTCCTACAAACCTGTTGCAGAAGTCACTACTGTAGATGTCTAGTAAGAGACATAGTACACCAGTAATTGCCATGAATAACCAAGGCAACAAGATAGCTCAGAAAGAAAGTGAAAAATCTCCAGAAAAGGCACTTAAAGATACAGAAATATGTGACTTAAATGACAGACAATTAAAGATTGCAGTTCAGAAAAAACTCAATGAGATGCAAGAGAACACAGATAGGCAGTTAAATGAACTCAGAAACATAATCAAAGAACAGCAACAGCATTTTACAAAAGAGATTGAAATTTTAAAAAAGAACCAAATAGAATTTCTGGAGATTAAGAACTCAATAGAAAAAATTAAAAATGAAATAACCAGCTTAGGTAGTAGAGTTGACCAGATGGAGGAAAGAATCAGTGACATCAAAGATAGAAACCTGGAAATGACACAGATGGAAGAAGAAAGAGACTTGAGACTAAAAAGAAATGAAAGAACTCTACAAGAACTTTCTGACTCCATCAGAAAGAGCAATATAAGAATAATGGGCATACCAGAAGGAGAAGACAGAGAGAAGGGAACAGAGAATATATTCAAACAAATTGTCGAAGAGAACTTCCCAAACTTGTGGACAGAACTGGACCCTCGAATCCAAGAAGCAAATAGAACACCTAGTTACCTCAATCCCAACAGGCCTTCTCCAAGGCACATTGCATTGAAGCTGTCTAAAATCAACGGCAAAGAAAGAATCCTCAAGGCAGCCAGGGAAAAGAAGACGGTAACTTACAAAGGAAAGCCCATTAGATTATCATCAGATTTTTCAGCAGAAACTCTACAAGCCAGGAGGGAGTGGAACCAAATATTCAAACTATTGAAAGAGAGAAATCATCAGCCAAGAACAATATATCTAGCAAAGATATACTTTAGATATGAACGAGGAATAAAGACCTTTCCACACATACAGAAGCTGAGGGAATTTTCTAATACATGACCTGCACTACAAGAAATACTAAAGGAGGCTATTCGACCACCATCAACAAGGACAATTTGTGGCAAACAAAACTCAAAAGGGGGAGAGTAAAGGCCTGAACCGGAATATGGGAATGGAGAATGTAAGCGTGCTGAAGAAAATGGAATACTCTAAATATCAAACTTTATTTTACATAAACTTAAGGGTAACCACTCAAAAAAAATCCAGAACTGAAATATATACTGTAATCAAAGAACAAACAGAGGGGAACATCATAGAATACCACCACACAGAAATAATAGACAACAACAAAAAAGCAAAGAAACAATGGAGACACAGCCTTACCAGAAAACTAAAGATAGAATGACAGGAAATCCTCACATATCAATAATCACCCTAAATGTAAACGGACAGAACTCACCAATAAAAAGGCACAGAGAAGCAGATTGGATCAAAAAACTAAACCCAACCATATGCTGTCTCCAAGAGACACATCTCAGCTACAATGACAAGCATAGACTCAAAGTGAAAGGGTGGAAATTGACACTCCAAGCAAATGGTGCCCAGAGAAAATCAGGTGTAGCCATACTGATATCAGATGAAACAGACTTCAGGGTGAAAATGATAACAAGGGACAAATATGGACATTTCATAATGGTAAAGGGGACTATACAACAAGAAGACATAATAGTCATCAATATTTATGCCCCCAATCAGGGAGCACCGAAATATACCAAGCAACTACTAACAGAACTAAAGGGAGAAATTGACCAAAACACAATTATACTAGGGGACTTAAATACATCATTGACAGCTATGGATAGATCATCCAAACAGAAAATAAATAATGAAATAGCAGCCCTAAATGACACATTAGATGAAATGAACATAATTGACATATATAGAGAACTTCATCCTAAAACATCAGACTATACATTCTTTTCTAGTGTACATGGAACATTCTCAAGGATAGACCATATATTGGGACATGAAATCTGCCTCAGCAAATTTAAGAAGATTGAAATCATACCAACCATATTCTCTGATCACAAGGCTTTGAAATTGGATATCAACTGCAAAAAGAAAGCAGGAAAAAACACAAATACATGGAGATTAAACAACATAATTTTAAAGAACGACCGGGTCAAAGAAGAAATTACAGGAGAGATCAAAAGATATATAGAAACAAATGACAATGAAAATACATCCTACCAAAATTTTTGGGATGCAGCAAATGCAGTTTTTTTTTTTTTTTTAATTAAATTTATTGGGGTGACAATTGTTAGTAAAATTACATAGATTTCAGGTGTACAATTCTGTATTACATCATCTATAAATCCTATTGTGTGTTCATCAACCAGAGTCAGTTCTCCTTCCATCACCATATATTCGATCCCCCTTATCCTCATCTCCCACCCCCCACCCCCCGCACCCCTTACCCTCTGGCAACCACTAAACTATTGTCTGTGTCTATGAGTTTCTGTTTCTCATTTGTTTGTCTTGTTCTTTTGTTGTTTTTGGTTTATATACCACATATCAGTGAAATCACATGGTTCTCTGCTTTTTCTGTCTGACTTGTTTCGCTCAGCATTACTCTCTCAAGATCCATCCATGTTGTCACAAATGTTCCTATATCATCTTTTCTTACTGCCGAATAGTATTCCATTGTGTATATATACCACAACTTCTTTATCTATTCATCTATGGAAGGACATTTTGGTTGTTTCCATGTCTTGGCCACCGTAAACAAAGCTGCAATGAACATTGGAGCACATGTGTCTTTATCTCTAAATGTTTTCAGATTTTTTGGGTAGATACCCAGAAGAGGGATTGCTGGGTTATATGGCAATTCTATTCGTAATTCTTTGAGAAACCTCCACACTGCCTTCCATAACGGCTGTACCAGTCTGCATTCCCACCAACAGTGTATGAGGGTTCCTTTTTCTCCACAGCCTCTCCAACATTTGTTATTATTTGTCTTGTTGATGATAGCCATTCTGACTGGGGTGAGGTGATATCTCATTGTGGTTTTGATTTGCATTTCTCTGATGATTAGTGATGTTGAGCATTTTTTCATATGTCTATTTGCCATTTGTATGTCCTCTTTGGAGAAATGTCTCTTCAAGTCCTCTGCCCATTTTTCAATTGGGTTGTTTGTTTTTTTGTTGTTGAGTTGCATGAGTTCCTTGTATATTCTGGATACTAGAAATGCAGTTTTAAGAGGGAAATTTATCTCATTACAGGTCTATCTCAAGAAACAAGAAAAATCCTAAATAAATAACCTCATGTTACACCTTAAAGAACTAGAAAAAGAAGAACAAGTGAAACCCAAGGTCAGCAGAAGAAAGGAAATCTGCATAGAAGAAAACATAGGTACTAAACTTATGGATCTTTGTTTCAAAGAGTATTTTATGAATTTGACTCCAAAGGCAATGGAAGTAAAAGCTAAAATAAATGAATGGGACTATATGAAACTTAAAAGCTTCTGCACAGCAAAAGAAACCATTCACAAAATAAAGAGGCAACCAACTGAATGGGAGATGATTTTTGCAAACAGTGCCTCTGATAGGGGCTAATATCCAAATTATACAAGGAACTCATGAAACTCAACAACCAAAAAACAAACAACCCAATTGAAAAATGGGCAGAGGATCTAAAGAGACATTTCTCCAAAGAAGACATACAAATGGGAAGTAGACATATGAAAAAATGCTCAACATCGCTAATCATGAGAGAAATGCAAATAAAAACGATAATTTAATATCAACTCACTCCAGTCAGAATGGCTATCATCAACGAGACAAATAATAACAAGTGTTGGAGAGGCTGTGGACAAAAAGGAACCCTCATGCACTGTTGGAGGGAATGCAAACTGGTGCAGCCGTTATGGAAGGCAGTGTGGAGGTTCCTCAAAAAATTAGGAATAGAGTTACCATATGACCCAGCAATCCCTCTCCTGGGTATCTACACAAAAATCTGAAAACATTTATCCATGAAGACACGTGTGCTCCAATGTTCATTGCAGCTTTGTTTATGGTGGCCAAGACATGGAAACAACCAAAATGTCCTTCGATAGATGAATGGATGAAGAAGTTGTGGTATATATACCCATGGAAAACTATTCGGCGGTAAGAAAAGATGATATAGGAACATTTGTGACAACATGGATGGATCTTGAGAGTATAATGCTAAGGGAAATAAGTCAGACAGAGAAAGCAGAGAACCATGTGATTTCACTGATATGTGGTATATAAACCAAAAACAACAAAGGAAAAAGAGAAACAAATGAGAATCAAAAACTCATAGACTCAGACAATAGTTTAGTGGTTACCAGAGGGTAAGGGGGGAGGGGGGTGGGAGATGAGGGTAAAGGGATCAAATATATGGTGATGGAAGGAGAACTGATTCTGGGTGGTGAACACACAATGGGATTTATAGATGATGTAATACAGAATTGTACGCCTGAAATCTATGTAATTTTACTGACAATTTTCACCCCAATAAATTTTAAAAAAATCTTCATGACTGGAGACAAAGTTCATATCTCTTACAGGAAAGAGAGGAAGAATACTTACCAGGAGGAAGAGTAAATCTCTCAAAGTAAATATGTAAACCATAACTTGTGGGATCACTTGGCCTAATTTGTAAACACTGTTTATCAATGGTCCACAGAAGAACATGTTAAGGCTACACATAGAGCCTTAAACTTGCTAGGACCAGCTAACCTCATAAGTGCATTGTCTACATGAGCCAGAGTGCCTGATATCTGAGCAACAGCATAGGAGCTTTCAGTTTTTTCCCCAGTATTAAGGAGTGCATTCTCTGAGTCATCTACATTTCCCTGCCCAGTCCTCATGTGACTAAAGTCTTCCTAGAAAGCTGGATAGGGTTAATGGCATAAACCAGAATGTTAGAATGAAGCTAAGCTACATACCCCACATGCAGATCTTATCTAGTTCAGAGTAATTATTCAGTGCTTACTGTACTAGATGTGAGGTAAAGAAAAACAAAACATATCTTTTACTTCCTTTGTGGTGAGGTTATAAAGAACAGACTATGACTATTATATTTCAAATCATTGGTGATGAACTTTAACAAACTAAGCTAGCTTCTAACATCTCATAGATGAGGGTGGATGCCAGTTATCTCAAAAGCAAGCAATGTGGGTATGAATAATTAACATATTTCCTTTGTACAATTTGACTAATAACTAGAATGCCAAATTTAGTTTTGAGCAATTGAAGGGAATAAAGATATGCCACTCCAAAATATGCTACTTTGAACATTGGTTATTTTGAGCTGAAGGCAACTGAGAAACAGCAGACATAGGATGAGCTCTCTGGCCCCACCCCCTACCTTCCTGCCTAAAAGCAGGGTAAAAATTTCCCTTTGTAAAGGTCTCCACTGGTTGTCCCCCATACCAGGAAGAGAAGAATGATTCTTATCTCCAGAGACAACTTGATTCTTCCGAATAAACCTTACTAAGCAACTCATATTCACTATACATTTCCTAGTCACCTTCCCTTTCTTTTTCTTGCCTCTAGAAGCCTAAGCACTCTTTTTCCTTTGTCTAGTCACTTCTCCACAATTTATTGCCCTTCTTTAAAATGGTATATGAGCCCAGAGATCTAATTGCATCTTTTGTTTTTCACTTCTTTTCTGTGAAGCCCCAGTGCATGTAAAAAATGGCAATAAAATTTGTATGCCTTTTCTCTGTCTTTTGTCAGTTAAATTTGCAGGCCCCACTGACTGAATTTAAGATGGCAAAGTTTTTCCTCCCTTACATAATGAATGACGACCTTTGCCTTTCTTTGAAATACTCTGAGGAATATAGCAAGTGCAAGTTGTTCTTCAGGCCATTTGGCACAAACTCAATTAAACTTTGAGACTCTGACCTTGTCAGGATGTATTTTTTCAGGTTGTATGACTTACCAGGCCTCCTGTCACTAAATATTCTGATACTGACTGATGTATTAAGAGGAGTTGTTAGGAATCTCACCTCTATAGATAAAGTTAATTTTAAAAGAGGTAAATAGCTAATTTGACACTGAATTAAAGAGATTCTAGAAATTTGGTGTAATATTTAAAGGTGAAGCTTGCATGAAAACTAAGTCAGCAACAGGTAGAATGCAATGAAAATCTGTTTGTAAACAACTGTTTATGTAATTCAGTAGTATAAGCTATAAGCCCTAACAAGAGAAACAAGGATTGGCTCTTATTAAACCACAAGGAAACTAAATTCTTATTAAAATTGGTTTTAGTTTTATATATATATATATATATATATATATATATATATATATATATATATAATTGGTGCTAATATATCGAATATTATTATATTAATATATTAGTATACTACAACTTCAGAGGAGTCCCTCAAGATGATGAAGGGTCCAAGAACCATGCCATCAATATAAAGATCTATCCAGAGGGTAAGGTGGGCGTGGGGTGAGGGGTGGGAGATGAGGGTAAGGGGGATCGAATATATGGTGATGGAAGGAGAACTGACTCTGGGTGATGAACACACAATGGGATTTATAGATGATGTAATACAGAATTGTACACCTGAAATCTATGTAATTTTACTAACAATTGTCACCCCAATAAATTTAATAAAATAAAAATTTAAAAAATAAATAAATAAAGATCTATTGAAGGAGCTGGGGTTTGAGTGTAGAGAACATGATTGTTCTCTTCAGATATTAAGAGGATTAATGTGTACAAAATAAATTTATTCTCTGTGGCCCCAAAGAGTAGAACTAAATGTAATGGGTAGAAGTTGTAAGGGCACAGATTTAAGCTTATTGAAAAGAAGGCCTCTTTAACAGCTATGAAAAAAGTTCAGGTTGTGGCTTAAGAGGTTAATGTGTTCTCTATAGATGGATAATCCAAATATATACTTAGAAACCCCTAAAATGATGTTATAGAGAAAATACCAGCATAGGAGACATAGAAAAGAAGGAATTTATGTGAAGCCTCAAGATTTATAGGATATCCTAACTTTAGTACCAAACTAATACACCTTTCTCATCTACGCACATTTCCTGAACAACCATCTCATATAATACCAAATGAGGACCATAAGGATTTTTTAAATACTCCGGGTTATATTAGACCATCTCAATCCTAATCACTAGTTTATTAAGCAAAAAATTGGAATGGCATATTTGAACATATATTTCATACCAAACATTGAAATAAAAAGTGTTTAGGCCCATCTCTCAATTTACTAGAAAACTGATGTGAACCCTCATTCCTTAAGCAGTCTGAATTAATTGCATTGAAATAAGGAAAAACAGTAAATAACATCAATGTGTCATCATTACTATAAAATACATATTCTAAACATATTTACCTGTATATTTATCTACCTACTTACCTATTTGAGAGAATTAACCTGAACAATATTACCAAATATTAATTGTGGCTGACTCTGGATGATGGGTCTACAAATGTTTTTGTTGTAGTTGTTGTTGCTTATTTTCATCTTCTAGTTTTCCTAAAATAAACATCTATTACCTCCAAAATATCAGGATATCCAAATTTACATGCTATAAGAGTAAGATTGGCAATGAAAATGAATGAATGATTCAAGGGTGTAAGATAATAGGGAAAAGTAGTAACTTGTATAACCTGGAGAATATATTCTCTTTTGAAACGAGGTGGCTGCTACTCAGCCCCAGCCTCGATTGACATAAACGAATTGAAGAGCATCTAGAAATAAAGATTTTTATGTGATTATTAGATGTTTACATGTTGGCAAGTAATTTAAATTTTGAAAACACTAGAGATCAAACAAAACAGATATGTGGGCCCACACTTGGTCAATTTACCACTTTTTAAATGAATAGACACAATGTAAAATTAAAAAAAAAAAAAAAAAAAAGCACATACATCAGTTCATGAGTCTGTAGCCAGTCTCACAGAGAACACTCAAAGACCCTCAATAAGAGACTTAATTTTTTTATTTTTTTTTAAATTTTATTTTATTAAATTTATTGGGGTGACAATTGTTAGTAAAATTACATAGATTTCAGGTGTACAATTCTGTATTACATCATCTATAAATCCCATTGTGTGTTCATCACCCAGAGTCAGTTCTCCTTCCATCACCATATATTCGATCTCCCTTACCCTCATCTCCCAGAGACTTAAATTTACATTGAGAAAATTCAGTGGTACTGAGATCAACACACACAAATGACAAACACCGTACTAAATAATTAAGAATGGGTAACTGAGGGTGTCATGAGACTGGCATATTTGACAGGATTAAACAATGGGAAGTTTTTCAGTGGTTTGGTTTCATAGGAAGGTTCAGCGTGTCTTGGGTAAGTGGCAGAGGTAAAAGAAAAATCAAGTAGGCTGGAATAGAGAGAATAGTTCAAGCTCCAGGAATGTGCTCACTGGAAGAAGAGGAGTTGATCACCCGTGGGTAGTATTATAAGTAAGAGGGAAGGCAAAAAGTGAGGAATAATGTATGACTACCATCTGCTTTTGGAAATGATTTCTGGTAAAGAAAATTATTATTTCAACTGCAGAAGCATATACTGGAGACTTATTCACATCTATATTCAGACTCTTCAAATCATGTAAGTAAAATAATTATGTTTGCCATTCAACTCTATTACTCTTTCCTATATAATCGTCTCTGGTGTTAAACTGGTGAGGTTTAAAATTGGAGAACAAGTCATTTGCTAATAAAACCTCACTCCATAAGCATTAATTTATTGTGACTCCCCCCAAAAATGTATAAGTGGTATTTCTTTTCATTAAGAAGTCAAAGTAATTGAAATGTTCCAAATACTGTCACCTTTCAACAATCAGACATAGTAGACCTCTAGAAAAAGCGTTGATGAATTTCTTTCTTATAATGGGTTAATATTGATTGTAGCAGAGGTCAGTCTTGGGTCTCTCTGGCTAGTGAGTTCTTCCATTGAGGATATTATATGGCAGCAACATACAACTGCCCTTAAGAACAGTGACATTGGAGTTAGTCAAATTTGAGTTTGAGTCCTACTTGGTGCTAGTGACTTAATGTGGGCAAGTCAATTAACCTTTGTCCCTCAGTTTTCATACCTATAAAATAAGGAGAATAATAGTGTCTATTTCATAAGTTTTCTGTAGTGATCAAAAGTGAAGAAATTAGAATAGTGCCTGGCAATATACACAAAATAATAATGATGTTTTTCTTTATCCCCAACCCCATTAAAACTGACCCAATTTTCATTTCCCTGAGGGCATTGCTCTTCACTCAGAATGGGTTAATAGAAAGCCAATGTGTGTGCATGCATATTCAAAAAGCCTTTAAAAGTTAATGTTAATGATGGAATATTATGCCAGGTCTGTGGAAAGACATTTGAGCTCAAGGAGGTCTTTTGGTGACCCTCAAGGCATTTCTAACCAGGTATGACTAGTTGGCCTGAAATTTGCCTTGGGCCTATGGAAATAATTAACAATCATGCTGAAACAGTTATGATGATAATCATACTAACAAACTACTACAACTAATAATGTTATTATTGGTAATAATAAGAGTGGATAATTGACATTGAGCACTTATTATGGATAAGACACTGTACTAAAGACTTTACATAGATTGTCTCATTTAATGCTTATAATAACTAACCTTATGAGGTTGATAACAGCTAAAACTCCAAATAAGGAAACTGAACTTCAAGGTTAAGTAACACCCCCCTGCCCGAACACATATCTAGCATCACAGGCTTGGATTATATGCGAGATTACTCTATTTTCAAACTTTATGATCTTCTCATTCATCTCCATTTGTAGATAAGAAAACATAATGGAAAACACAATAGACTAGGAACTAGGAAAACTGTAATTTGGTCCTAATTCTGCCTTACAAACTATACATTGACCTTGGGCAAGTTACTTAACTTCTCTGAATCTCATTTTTTTCTAAATATAAGCATGGAAATAATAACAGTGAAGGATTATTTTGAGAACTAAATTCGGTAAATACCAACTATTGCTATTGTTAATATCATTATTGTATTGGTTATCTTCTTTCATGGTTTTCAGTATTATGAGCAGAGGAATCACCACTCTTTGGAAAGGGCTGAAGATGGAGACAGCAAAAATGTGACCAATCTTCCGTGTATGGGGCCTAAGCCATGTCAGAAGTTGTTGATTCTCTTTACAGTATTTCTGAAATCAGTTTGACTTCTAATGATTTAGCGATGAAAAAGTTCTGTTAATTTAGATTTACAATAGTTCGGATATTGGTTAATCAAGATTTTACTAATGAAGGGGATCAGAATATTCTACACCAAAACATGCCATTTTGGCATAAGGATTATTTTGACCTGAACGCAATTAAGAAACAGCAGACACAGGTGGAACTCTCTGCCCTCCCCCTTCTCTGCCTAAAAGCAGAGTACAAATTTCCCTTTGTGAAGGTGTCCTACCTCCACTCTCCCATACCAGGAGGAAAAGAGCAAAATTATAACAGGAGATGGGAAGTCAGTACTGAGATGAGTCTGCATAAACAAACCTTACGGAAATAACCTTTATCTTCCATTACCTTCCTTATATATTTGCCTTCCTACAATTTACTGTTCCTAGAAGCCTAAACCCCTTTTCCTTTGCCTGTCACTGCTCCAGGATGCATTGCACTTTGTTGAAGTAGTATGTAAATTCTCAAGTGTAACCAGTTCTTTGGCTTTTCACTTCTTTTCTGTGAAATTCCCATGTTCATGCAAAATAGTCCCTTTCTCCTGTTAATCTGTCTTTTGTCAGTTTAATTCCCAGGTCTCACCTACTAAAACTGAGAAGGTAGAGGAAAAGATTTTACTTCCCTACTCTAATTTGGTGGCATTTGAATGCAGCGTCATTAGCCTGGTGAGAAATAAAACCCCACAAATCCTCATGTTGATTTAGTCCTGACTTTTAAGGCTATAATTCACCCTGAACAAAATAAATGACCAGTTTAGTGCCATAAATCAAACTGATTATTACCTAAATAAAATGTTGTGTTTCTATTTTTGTTTTTGTTTATTACTTATAACCTGCCTCCTTCCACGAGGTATTTTTTGGAGACTTGGGACTGGAAGGCACAGGAATATTTTAGTGAAATAACCATTTATTCAGAATATTTTCCTTCATTGATGGCACTGCAGGATTGGTTATTGTTGAGGATAAAACCTGTTGTCTCTTCAGAGGTGGTGTTTGCAAAAGTTCTTACCCATCATACTGTGAAGGGAAAAAAAAAAAAGCTCAACTCCCATATGGTCTATAATAGTGAGAAGTTGTAAAATATGTCATGATACTTTATTATCTACTTTTGAGAAGAAAATTATATAATTCCATCTGTCTTCTGCATGATAAAATGTATTAATTTAGCATAAAAGCAGTCCCTTTCCCTTTGAAATTAAATGGAACTCTTGAACAGGAGCTGTGGGTTTTATCACACTGAACTGTAAAGCAAAAGGCGCCCATCCACCTTCACATTTTCAAGGATTACTGCAAAGACTGAAGAATAATGAAAATGCTACAGCAGGGAAACCATTCTGTTTCACATTTGCTAAAGCAAAGAAGACAAATATACGTGTTAATGATAAGTTGAAAAGATTTAAAGACATTCTGAAGATCAGTGAGAATCTTACATAATTGTTTTTAAACAGATCATTATGTGTCTGGTGATAAAGGAATTCAGCAAATGACATTATTGTTTACCAGTCAACAGAGTAATTAACATACTCATTAAAAGCCTGAAGTGTTCAAAGTGCAAAGGAGTAGATGGATACCATATAAAAGAGAGTTCCATGTGGAGAGTGACAGACCCTTTTCCAAAAATTTAGTTTGCTACCTTCAATTATCTCAAAAGCCAAGGCAGGATTCCATACATGAGGAAAGATCTCCTAGAAACCTTAACAGGCATATAACCTATTTATGTTTCTTCTGCATACTAGAACTGCAGTTAAGTGCTCTATGAGAAGTGAAAAGATCCATGGAAATTAGTTCCCCAACTTCCTGTGGAGATCTAATAAGAGTGTGACCTGACAGATGATTTGGGGCAGAACTTAGTGGTTTAAAACAATATAGGTTGCTCCTGTCAGTTTCCATGGATGGAGTCCAGGCACAGCTTAGCTAGAGCCACTGCTCCTAGGTCCTAGGTCTCACCAGGCTGCAATCCAGGTATTGACTGGTGCTGTAGTATCATCAGAGGTTTGAACAGGGAAATATCTCCTTCCAAGTTAATTCTTATTGTTGGAAGAATGTGGCTGTAGGACTGAGGTCCCATTTTCTTGATGGCTGTCAGTCAGGGACCACTCTCTGCTTCTAGAGGTTGCAAGCTGTTCCTTGCCATGTGGCCCTCTCACAACATGGCTACATCTTCAAAGTCAGTAACAGAGAGTCTCCTCCAGTCTGCTAAGACAAATCTTATATAACAATGTGATACTAGAGTGTCAATCCATCACCTTTGCTATATTCTATTGGTTAGAATTCAGTCACAAGTGTACTCACACTCAAGGCAAGTGGATATGCAGAGGCATGAGCATTTGGATATGGGGAATCATTAGGGGTCTCCTCAGGATCTGACAGAATTTGTCTCCTGCCTCTCCTGAACCTCTAGTTAGTTTTTACCTTATGGGACCTACCTATCAAAAAACTGATAATTTCCTGGGCTCTTCCACTTGTTTCTAGAAGTTCAAGACCTAATTTTGTGTGATCTCCCTCTAGCTAACTGTATGGGATTGTACGGCATACAGTTTAGGTAGTTTTACCCGATTTCATCATGTGTTAATTCTCTATCTTTCCTTATGTCCTCCTAATTTCCTCTCTTACTTTTTATTTTGTGTATTATATGAACAGCTCTGTAGCCTGTTTCAACTCCTTTTTGGAATAAACAAGACATAAATATGTACATGAATAATTTCATGAATGCACCAATCAATCCTCCCTAGGAAGCCACTTTCAGGCTTATTCACTATAATATCAAGTTCATACTTGTCTCTAGGACCATGTCATTCATACAAAGAACTCAGAACATGGCAGTAAAGATAGGTTCTTGGAATCATTCCCCTCTTATATCAAAACACTTTATTTAGCTTGAAGACAAATTGGATATCAATTCTGTTCTGAAATTACTCAATTCAACCTTTTTTTTCCTAAATTTTTCACCTTTGGACTGAATACAACCACCATCCTGCCTCCTGTCAGCACCAAACAATTCTAATGTCACCAAAGGCCACATCCTCTGTTGATTGATTTTCTAATTTGTGCCTACCTCCTAAAGGGAAGGGGAAACTTAGTCCTCAAGAGGCTATTTCACTGTTCCTTATAAAAACCCTGCATGTAATTGCTAAAGATAGTCTTTAAATAACCCATCTCACCTATTTCTTCTTGATAAGTTGGCTCCCAACAGTTAAATCTTTTCCCATGGTCTTGTTCTCTAACATTTTCCTCTCAGGCCAAATCTGTTCTAGTGGGAAATACATAGCCAATTTTGGGAAAGGGCTTTGAAATCTTTTATATCACTGGTGAGTCATTTAGCAAAATATTATAATAACATCTCACTAATCGAATTTTGGTGTTCCTCGAACATGCCTGGAAAGCCCCTGCCTCCAGGCCTTCACGCTTCTTGCTCCCTATGCCTATCACATTCTTCTTTAGCATATCTGCATGGCTCACTTCTCTTTCTTCAGATTTCTACTAATATAGCATCTAATCAAAAAGATTCTCCTGGCCACTCCATCTCTCCGACCCTACCAATCCCCAGTCCTCCTTACTAGGTTTTAATTTTTCTCCAGAGCACTGATAAATCATCTTGAGATATATATTTGACTATTAACTTGTGATTCACCTATCTCCCTGCTCTAGAATATAAACTCTATGAGGAAAGTCACTTTGCCTTATTTTTTGCCATCTAGAACACTGCCTGGCATATAAAAAGACTAAATATATATTTGTTATAATAAAGGATGGATGAATGGTGAGTATGAAGTGATGTATAAAACCAATCTAATTGGCATACGCTATAGAACCTGAATGAAGCTTGGAAGAAATTGAGTAAAGACTCACTTTTTTGGGCTCACTAGTTCAATCTCTGGTCTCACATAATATTCCTGTTAGCACCTTTGTGAAAATTGTGAATACTGAAGTAGAGAGGGAAACCACTTATTCCAGGTTGCTAAGGTGATAAGTAATCACTAAGCATCAACCATGTGCCCAGTGATGTACAAAGGACTTGGAAGATACAAAAACAAAGGCTTACAGTGTAGAGCTTAAAATCATGCACTTTGGGAGTCAAAGAGACTTGAATTCTAATCTCAGCTCTTTCACATTCTAGCTATGTGACCCTGGACAAGTTAATGATATTGTCTGAGTTTCAGTTACCTCATCCATAAAATAAGGACAATAATACCAACCTCCAGCTTTTTGTGAGGAAAATATATTTTAATACACAGAGACAGAGAGAGTGAGATATTATAATGTAGTCCTGTCAAACAATAACCAGTACTAATAATATTACTACTAATAATGTATTGTTGTTGTTATTATTATTGTTGTTATTATTATTATTGTTGTTATTATTATTAAAATATAGTCCTGAGACAACTAGAAAGTAACACAATAAAGTACAGGACCAAGAACCAGAATGTCTCCTATAGATTCTCCACAACCTAGTGCCATCATTTGCAGGCATATTTCTCAGTTTTCAGTCACAGAAACATGGTATAATAAATAGAGAGCAGTCTTTGGAGACAGAAAACTTAGGTTTAATTGCCTGCTCTACTGTTTACTTCATAGGTGACTTTGGGAAATTCATAACCATGCTGAGATCTATTTTTCTCATTTATGAAATGGAAATAACCTCACAGGGGTATCATAATGATTAAATGAGATGCTACATTGTGAGAATTCCCAGCATAGCATAGTACCTTTAAAAAGTAGAAATTCAACAAAAGTAAGTTGAATCAAAACGTGATGTATTTGCTGTCTCCAAAATACAATTTCTCCATTCCCATACCATTCCCCATCCAAGAGTGCTATCTGTCGGTTCCTCCTCTACACCTATTTAAATCCTATCCAGTCTTCAAAGGCCAGTTCAAGCTGTAATGCCTTGTAGTGGATGCTCTGGTACTCTGCCCAGGGCAGATTCTTTGGGCCAATGTACATCACCATCCCCAAGCTGTTGGGAAAATCAGACTGCTGACTCTCAAAGCTAGACCCACACAGGGATTTGCCCTTGACTACAAGGAGTTGCCCTGACAAAGGTTAACACCCTTGCAAGGAGTGGTCCATGGCTAAAGAATAGATGATACAAGGATTCAAAAGCCGAACCTGCTTGACTCTATTTGTGATAAATTTAAAGGTCCATCCCAGTTCCATGATTCTCTGTAAAATCTGCTGAGGCCATGTAACAACCACATTATGGGTCAACTTGTCCTTCTGGCCAATCTTGCCTTTGTCTTTCTTACTTCCTTATAGTTATATCACCCCATACAACTCTCAGATAAACCTAACTCCTCATTTCAGAATCTGTTTCTAGGGAACCCAAGCTAAGATACCCCTAAAAGCCTTTTTAGGCCATGGATGCTTATAAAAGGTCTAGCTACTCTGAGATCCCCTACTCATTTGATAGTGTAGTACATTCTGCCTTGCATAATGAGCTGTATTTCTATGTATATTTGAGGTTCTTTGAGGGTGGAGAAAGAGTTTCAGATTTTTCCATTGACACACAGTAGGGACACATAGATGGGATACATACTAGGTGTTAAATGAAGATCCTGGATTTTTTTATTGGTTTGCTAACCATAATGTTTTTTAAAAAGCAACCTGTTTTCATGATTGAAAAAAAATCAGACTGAGTTTATGGATAATGTAAGTTGTTTTCTCCTAGATAAACTGGCGTAAAATAAATGAGAGAATGAAAGAAAAATGTGTGGAAATAAAGCACGTAAAGTCATATGGTAGTTCTATTTTTAAATCACTGAGGAACCTCTATACTTTTTTCCATAATGGTTGTACCAATTTATATACTCACCAATAGTGCACAAGTATTCCATTTTCTCCATATATTCACCAACACTTATTTCTTGTCTTTTTGATAACAGCCATTGTAACAAGTGTGAGCTAATATCTCATTGTGGTTTTGACAAAAAAAATGGTAAGTATGTGAAATCTGGTAATCATTTCACAATGTATATGTATATTAATCTGTACATTGTAATCTTTTAAAAATAACGATGCATAACCTAAATATACAAAACTTTTATTTGTCAATCATATCTCAATAGCTGGAAAAATGTAAAAAATGAAAGATCTAATTAAAAAATAAACCTGTATTACATCATCTATAAATCCCATTGTGTGTTCATCACCCAGAGTCAGTTCTCCTTCCATGTAATTTTACTAACAATTGTCACCACAATAAATTTAATAAAATAAAATTTTTAAAAAAATAAACCTGGAGAACAGCAGAGGCATAGGTATCTTTTTAAACCTTGCAAATTTGCAATGGTTCAATCTGTGGTTACCAACATCAATTACCATATGCCTAAGCATCTGAACGGCACTTCCTTTAACTATTCTCCATGACGATCCTATGTAGCAAACATTTTAATATTACACATATAATAAATATATAAACATATATGTATACTATGTATACAAATATCTATACACACACACATATATATGCATACATACACACTTTTAGACTGGATTAGTCATGTCAAGTTCATGAAAATAAGAACAGCCTTGAATGAATTTGAAATACAGTTCATCAAAGAAAGCAAAAAAAAAAATATATATATATAGCCATTAAGGTCATATTTGACTTTATCCTAACCAGATATATTTTGAAAAATTCCAGGGTTAGAACAAACAAATTCTTCATGTGTTCATTTCTGAATGATTTACATGAAAGATAAAAGCAACAACCAATAAACTTAGTGTTTTAAATGCAAAAGCATCCTATGTCTACTCTAGTTTAAGAGATAAGAATTACTGCAATTGTGCCCATATTAAATAATAATCTGTACCCAATATTAAAAAGTACAATTTTTGTCCCCATAAGCATTCCATTGAAAATAATTTAATTTAAATAATATGAAACTATTATAAAGTTAATTATAATATTTATAGTTGACAATCATTGAATATTTACTATGTCCCAGACACCTAAGTTTATTACATGCTAACAGCAGCAACAACAACAAAATCAATAGCTATCTCTATGAAATACTTGCTGCCATGCATTATTCTAAGCATATTAAATATGCTGTTGTAGCTAACACCACTATCTTTAAGATTGGTATGATCTAATTTCTATTTTGTAGGTAGAGAAAGCAAGACTCAGAGAGGGTAAATAACTCTTGAGAGGTCACATAGCTTGAATAGTGAAGTCAGGATTTGAACCCAGGTCTACTTGACTTCTAAAACAATGGTCCTATCAACTACACCTATGACCACCTAGTGATATAAAAAAGCATTAATTTTATCATCTGTATAACATGGCTGAGAGTGCAAAAATGTGTTTTCTTCCCAGATATTCATCCTTTCAACAAATTTATTTAGAGCCTACCATGAGCCAGGTAACAATGCTGGGATAATAGCAGTAAAGATATTCTTTATTCCTCCTCCCTTTACCTTACCCACATCATCTGATCCATTCTCAAGGCCTGTTGGGTTTGATATAGGATCGTAAATTGGAGCGTGAAGAGTACTGATTCCACTAGAAGGTCAGAGAAGACTTCTTTGAGGATGGCCACTGAAGCTTGTCACAATTCCTATTGCTGAGCCTAACATGTCTTTTGGCACTGTTCTCTGCCCTGTAAAATAGGCTGTCATTCAGAAAGGTTACTTAAAAGTTAAACAAGGGATTTCTGATCAAGAACATGGGGTAAGTAAATGCTGTGCTTGCCACCTCTCACGACCACATCAAAATTACAATTAAACTACAGAACAACCATCATTGAGAATCACCTGAAAATTACCTGAACAGAAGTCCTACAACTAAGGACATACACAAGAAGCCACCTTGAGACTGCTAGGAGGGGCATAGATGTGGAATGGGCTGGTTCCCCACCCCATGTAGCACTTAAAAATCAAGAGGGACATCTCAGCTTCAAAGGTCCTCCATGAGGAGTGAGGGGGTCCCAGCCCCACACCAGGCTCCTTAGCCCAGGGTTCCAGAGCCAGGGAGAGAATTTCCCACAACTTCTGGCTGTGAAAACCAGCAGAGGTTGTGGCTGAGTGAAATGAAGGGTGGCTACATTCCCTGGTGCTGCTCTTAAAGGGCTCGCACATGGATTTACTCACTGATGGACTCACTTGCTCTGAGCTCCAGCACTGGGGCAGCAGCTGGAAAGGCACCAGGGACATACAAGGAGGAACTGAACTGTCAGGCTTTAGACCAAGTACTGGAAGGGCAGCTTTCTCACAGACAAAAGTGCTGGCAGAACCAAATGTTCCTTTGTTAAGCCAACTCCTTCTCCCAGAATGTAGATGCAGGGGACCACCATATCTGAGTCTCCATCAACCAAGTTAACATCTGTCGCCCTGACTGGATGATTCCCTGAGACTCCACACCACCCAACTTGCAATACCACCCAAGCCACTTCCACTGGCTTTCCATAGAAATGGGCCATCTGGGCTCATGCTCCAGACTTTCCTAAAATCTATCAAAGTTTCACACACCCTAAACAAGCAGCATCTGGACTTAGTGTATCCCATACCTCTCGCTAAGCAGCCACAAGCCTGGCACTAACCACAGCTGGACTCAATTTGCAGCTTAGCCTCTCCCCAAAATCTCAAAGTCCAGTGAGGGTAGCAGTCATCTGTGAACTGCTTTGTGGCTCATGTCAGGTGGCCCTGGGCAGGGCACAGGCTGCTGCTTAACTTGGACTGTAGCAGGGCTGCTACCAGGAGGCCCTAGGTCCAGCATGCCCAGTAGCCAGCTTAGGACCCAGCTGGAGCACAACCTGGCTGCCTTCCAGAATGAGGATGACATATCCAAAGGGCATACTGGGCAGGTGCCAGAGCACTGTTCAAGTGAATCCCCCTTCACAGGGTCAGCCCCTGCACTACATCTCCTCCACTGTACTCATGGCCAGTCCTCATAACCAGTCAGCGTGAGTGTCAATCCCTTCATTGATTTGCCAAGAGCAATCAAGGATCAACTACCACAGAATGGGCACACACAACACACACAATGTACATAGCTGCAGCATCTGGCTCAAGTGACCAGGGAGATTGTACCACTGGGCCCCACAGTGTGCCTACTACATAAGGCCACTCTACTAAGACCAGGAGACACAGCAGGCCTACCTAATACATAGAAAGAAACACATGGAGGTAGCCAAAATAGGGAGACAAAGAAACATGTCCCAAATAAAAGAATAAAACTGTGCTTCAGAAAAATAGCTAAACAAAATGGAGACGAGCAATCTACCAGATGTGAGAACTTCAACAAGGAGATAGGAAACACAAAATGAAGATCACAACATGAGAAAGAACCAGTCAGAAATAAACAATATAGTAACTGGAATGAATAATACATTAGAGGGAATCAACAGTAGCTTAGAAGAAGCAGGGGGTCGAAACAGCAATTTAGAAAATACAGTACCATACAACACCCAATTAGAACAGCATTAAGAAAAAAAAGAATAAAAAAATGAGGGTAGTTTAGGGGGCCTCTGGGACAACATCAAACATACCAACATTTGCATCATAGGGGTCCTAGAAGGCAAAGAGAGAAAGCAAAGAATTGAGAACCTATTTGAAAAAATAATGATGGAAAACTTCCCTAACCTGATGAAAGAAATAGACGTACAAGCCCAGAAAGCACAGAGGGTCTCAAACAACATGAACCCAAAGAGGCCCACGCCAAGACACATCATAATAAAAACACCAAAGGTAAAAGAAAAGAAAGATTTTTTTTAAAGCAGCAAGAGAAAAGAAATTAATTACCTACAAGGGAGCTCCCATGAGACTGTCAGCTGATTTCTCAACAAAAACTTTGTAGACCAGAAGGGATTAACACAAAATATTCAAAGTGATATAAAGTAAGGACCGACAACCAAGAATACTCTAACCAGCAAAGTAACCATTTAGAATCAAAGGGCAGATAAAGAGCTTCCCAGACAAGAAAAAGCTAAAGGAGTTCATCAACTCCAAACCAATATTACCAGGAATGTTAGAGGGACTTCTTTAAGACAAAATAAATAATAAATAAATAAATAGATAAATAAAATATGCATACTAAAATGGCAATAACTACATATCTGTCAAAATTACTTTAAATGTAAATGGGTTAAATGCTCCAATCAAAAGATACGAGTACTAAGGACAACCAACATGGTGCAGTCAGTAAACGCTGTGTTTACCTTTTTTCACAACCACATCAAAATTATAACTAATCTACAAAACAACCATTATTGAGAATCGCCTAAAATCAAGCTGAACTGAAGCCTTTCAACTAAGTACTTGCAGAAGAAGCCACCTCCAGACTGGTAGAAAGGTCAGAGACATGGCACAGGCTGGTCCCACACTCATGCGGGACCATTAAAGATTGGGAAAGCTATTTCAGCTGTGGGGATCACCCAGGCCCTAAAGAAGCGAGAGATACCAGCCCCATCCCAGCTCACGGTTCCAGTGCCAGGGAAAGAAGTCCCCATAATTCTTGGTGGTGAAAAACAGTGGAGACTGACTGAGTGAGAATGCGGCTGCACTCACAGGTGCTCCTCTTAAAGAGACTGTGTGCAGATTTACCCACAAGTGGAATCACTCGCTCTGAACTCCAGAGCTGGGGCAACAGTTGGAGAGGTAGCAGAAACAAATGGTGGGGAATTGAGTTGTCTGGCTTGGAATGGGGGTTGGAGAAGCTGCTTTCTCCTGGATGGAGGAGCTGGCAGAGGCCATTGTTTCTTTGTTCAGCCCTCCCACTTCCTAGTGGGCAAACATAGCCAGCCATCATTTCTGTGTCTCCACCTTTCGTTCACTCCACCCTGGCGATTTGAGACCTGGCCCTGCCCAACTTTTGGGCACACCTAGGCTGCTTTCAGTGGCTTTTTCATGCAGACCATTTGCCTTGGCTCAACCTGCACTTTCCTAGGGTCTCTCAAAGGTTCATGGAACCCAGACAAGCAGCATCTGGCTTGACTATGTCCGGTACCTCTGACTGACATAGTCAGCTGAAGCAGATACTGCTCTGTAGGATCAGCCCCTGCACAACAACTCTTCCACTGTAGTCAAGGCCAGTCCTTACAACCAGTGAGCACAAGGGTCAGTCCCTCACATTAATGTGCAATTATCAACTAAGGCACAACTACGCGAGGATGGCACACACAACCCACACAATGGACACACATGGAGTGCTTGGCTCAGGTGACCAGAAAGACTGCGTCACTGAACCCCACAACACACCTACTACATAAGGCTACTCTAATAAGACCGGAAGACATAGCAGCCCTACCTAATACATAGAATCAAACACAGGGAGGCAGCCAAAATGGGGAGACAAAGAAACACATCCCAAATGAAAGAACAGAACAAAGCTCCAGAAAAAGAACTAATTGAAATGAAGATAAGCAATCTATCAGACACAGAGTTACAAACACCGGTTATAAGAATGTTCAATGATCTCATAAAAATGGAGAATGGAAACCATAAAAAAGAACCAGTCAGAAATAAAGGATACAATAAGGGAAACGAAGAATATATTAAAGGAAAGCAACAGTAGATTATATGAAGCAGAGGATCCAACCTGTGATACAGAAAATAAGGTATCAGAACATTCAACCAGAACAGAAAAAAAAAAAAAAAAGAAAGAAAAAAGAATCCAAAAATTTGAGGTGAGTTTAAGGGGCCTCCAGGACAATATCAAGCATACCAACATTTGCATTATAGGGGTACTGGAAGGAAAAGAGAGAGAGAGAGAGAGAGAGAGAGAGAGAGAGAGAGAGAGAGAGAGAGAGAGGGAGAGAGAACAAGGAATTGAAAACCTATTTGAAGAAATAATGACAGAAAACTTCCCAAACCCGGTGAAAGAAATGGACATACAAGCCTTTACATAAAGCATAGAAAGTCCCAAACAATATAAACCCAAAGAGGCCAACACCAAGACACATCATAATTAAAATGCCAAAGGTTAAACACAAGGAGAGAATCTTAAAAGCAGCAAAAGAAAAGCAGTTAGTTACCTACAAGGGAGCCCCCATAAGACTGTCAGCTGATTTCTCAACAGAAATATTGCAGGCAAGACAGGACTGGCAGGAAATATTCAAAGTGATGAAAAGCGATGACATACAACCAAGATTGCTCTACTCAGCAAGTCTGTAATTTAGAATTGAAGGGAAGATAAGGAGCTTTCCAGACAAGAAAAAGCTGAAGGAGTTCATCACCACCAAACCAGTATTACAAGGACTCCTAGGGGGACTTCTTTAAGATGGAAGGGGGGTTAAGGATGAGTGAAAGGGACAGGGATTAAGAACAACAAATTGGGTGTTATACAGTAATAATGGGGAAGTAGGTCATAGCATGAGGAATATAGTCAACAATATTGTAATAACTAGGTATGGTGCCAAATAGGTAGGTATTAGATCTATCAGGATGATAGATGGGAATGCGGTTGGGATCAGGGTGAAAAAGTTGAAGGCATTAAGAAATATAAATTGATAGTTAATACAGTATGGGGAGTATAATCAACAATGTTGTAAAGATCATGTAAGGTGCCAGATGGGCACTGGACTTATCAGGGGGATCATGTCATAGACAGTGTAGGTTCCCGACCAATGCACTACACACCTGAAGAGATGAAGTAGAGTAATACTGAATGTCAACTATAACTAAACATATCGGTATACATAGTTCATGGGATGTACAGTACAACATAGGGAAGATAGTTGATGGTATTGTAACAGCTATATAAGATACCACTGGGGCCAGAAAAACGGCAGAGTGAGGTGAGCCTCTGTAAAGCTCCCCTGGAATTTACAAAGAATCGAACAACAAAAACTCCACAAACGACCCTGCACAGCAGACAGGCAAAACGAAGAGGCCCACTACTGACTGAAATCACCTACAGGTGGGAGATTCGCGCGAGTGGAGGGAGGAGGAAAGGGAGAAGCGCGCGGAGACGGAGCCGCGTGGGCGCAGGACACAGACCTACCTCAGTGCCCCTAGCTCGCTGCTTCCCGGAACTACCGCAGCTGCGGGAGATCGGACTGCTAGGGCTCCGCCAGGGCTCCACAGGGCTCAGGGGACAGCATATAACATGGCTGAACCCAACGCTCACGGCAGAGACCTCGGAGAAAAGACTGAGGGAAAAAGGCTGAAAACGGTGGTTTAAGCCCGCACTGCCGAGCAGAGAACGGAGCCTTAGGCACTGAGACTAACCGCCTCCTCCCTCCCCTCCCAGAGCTCGCCCCGCCCCCACCTGCCCGGTGCTAGAAGCGAAACAGTAGCAGTGTCAGATCAAAACAACAGAAAATTTGCTGTTTTGAGAATTGTGGACCGCAAACACAAATTCACAGCCCAACTAGTTCCAACAAAGGGGAGAGAGCTGTGGAAGCAGGACTGGCTGTGGTGGTGGTCGCCGCCATTGCTCTGGGCCACCTCTCACAACTCACCCTGCCCCTGACCCCACCTATCTGGGCGGATACCTGCAGGAGTAAACAGAACTGCTGAAATATACGGCCTCTGAATCAGGAGCTGGAAGAGCTTTGGAACTTCAAAAGATCTCCGCATACCCACACAGACACTGCGCCCTGTGACCTAGACGAACTATTAACAGAGGAGAAGCCTGTCTCCCAGGGAATCCCCCATTGTGTGAGAAGTTGGAATAGTGCAGAGAAAACATAGCACTACTGTGTAGGAGAAGAAAAATAAGTTGCAGTTGGAGAAATAATAAAACATTCTACCAACAAGTACTGGCAAACAAAAGAAAGACCGCTTTCTATCAACCTGTTGCAGAAGTCACTCCTGTAGATGTCTAGGAAGAGAAATAGTAAACCAGTAATCACCATGAATAACCACGGCAACAAGATAGCTCAGAAAGAAAGTGAAAAATCTCCAGAGAAGGCACTTAAAGATACCGAAATATGTGACTTAAATGACAGAGAATTCAAGATTGCAGTTCTGAAAAAACTCAACGAGATACAAGAAAACACAGATAGGCAGTTAAATGAACTCAGAAACTCAATCAAAGAACAGCATGAGCATTTTACGAAAGAGATTGAAATCTTAAAAAAGAACCAAACAGAATTTCTGGAGATTAAGAACTCAATAGAAGAAATTAAGAATGAAATAACCAGCTTAGGTAGTAGAGTTGACCAGATGGAGCAAAGAATCAGTGACATCGAAGATAGAAACATGGAAATTAAACAGATAGAAGAAGAAAGAGACTTGAGACTTAAAAGAAATGAAAGAACTCTACAAGAACTTTCTGACTCCATCAGAAAGAGCAATATAAGAATAATGGGCATACCAGAAGGAGAAGAAAGAGAGAAGGGAACAGAGAATATATTCAAACAAACTGTCGATGAGAACTTCCCAAATTTGTGGACAGAACTGGACCCTCGAATCCAAGAAGGAAATAGAACACCTAGTTACCTCAATCCCAACAGACCTTCTCCAAGGCACATTGTATTGAAGCTGTCTAAAATCAACGACAAAGAAAGAATCCTCAAGGCAGCCAGGGAAAAGAAGACGGTAACTTACAAAGGAAAGCCCATTAGAATATCATCAGATTTTTCAGCAGAAACTCTACAAGCCAGGAGGGAGTGGAACCAAATATTCAAACTATTGAAAGAGAGAAACCATGAGCCAAGAATAATATATCCAGCAAAGATATCCTTTAGATATGAAGGAGGAATAAAGACCTTTCCAGACATACAGAAGCTGAGGGAATTTTCTAATACATGACCTGCACTACAAGAAATACTAAAGGAGGCTATTCGGCCACCATCAACAGGGACAATTTGTGGCAACCACAACTCAAAAAGGGGGAGAGTAAAGGCCTGAACCGGAATATGGGAATGGAGAAAGTAAGCGTGGTGAAGAAAATGGAATACTCTAAATATCAAACTTTCTTTTACATAAACTTAAGGGTAACCACTCAAAATAAATCCAGAATTGAAATATATACTGAAATAAAAGAAGAAACAGAGGGAAACATCATAGAATACCACCACACAGAAGTAATAGACAACAACAAAAAGGCAAAGAAACAATGGAGACATGATCTGGCCAGAAAACTAAGAATAGAATGACAGGAAATCCTCACATATCAATAATCACTCTAAATGTAAATGGACTGAACTCACCAATAAAAAGGCACAGAGTAGCAGATTGGATCAAAAAACTAAACCCAACCATATGCTGTCTCCAAGAGACACATCTCAGCTACAAGGACAAGCATAGACTCAAAGTGAAAGGGTGGAAATTGACACTCCAAGCAAATGGTACCCAGAGAAAATCAGGTGTAGCCATAATGATATCAGATGAAACAGACTTCAAGGTGAAAGAGATAACAAGAGACAAATATGGACATTTCATAATGGTGAAGGGGACTGTACAACAAGAATACATAACAGTCATCAATATTTATGCCCCCAGTCAGGGAGCACCGAAATACACCAAGCAACTACTAACAGAACTAAAGGGAGAAATTGACCAAACACAATTATACTAGGGGACTTAAATACATCATTGACAGCTATGGACAGATCATCCAAACAGAAAATAAATAATGAAATAGCAGCCCTAAATGACACATTAGATGAAATGGACATAATTGACATTTATAGAGCACTTCATCCTAAAACATCAGACTATACATTCTTTTCTAGTGTACATGGAACATTCTCAAGGATAGACCATATATTGGGACATAAAATCAGTCTCAACAAATTTAAGAAGATTGAAATCATACCATGCATAGTCTCTGATCACAAGGCTTTGAAATTGGATATCAACTGTAAAAAGAAAGCGGGAAAAAACACAAATACATGGAGACTAAACAACATACTTTTAAAGAAGGACTGGGTCAAAGAAGAAATTAGAGGAGAGATCAAAAGATACATAGAAACAAATGACAATGAAAATACATCCTACCAAAATTTTTGGGATGCAGCGAAAGCAGTTTTAAGAGGGAAATTTATCTCATTACAGGCCTATCTCAAGAAACAAGAAAACTCCCAACTAAATAACCTCATGTTACACCTTAAAGAACTAGAAAAAGAAGAACAAGTAAAACCCAAGGTCAGCAGAAGAAAGGAAATAATAAAAATTAGAGCAGAACTAAATGAAATAGAGAACAAAAAGACAATAGAAAAAATTAATGTGATAAAGAGCTGGTTCTTTGAAAAGATTAACAAAATTGACAAACCCTTGGCTAGACTTACTAAGATAAAAAGAGAGAAGACACTGATTAACAAAATCAGAAACGTAAAAGGGGAAGTTATCACGGACACCACAGAAATACAAAGGATCATCCAAGAATACTATGAAGGACTATATGCCACCAAATTCAACAACCTGGAAGAAATGGACAAGTTCTTAGAAACATATAGCCTTCCAAGGCTGAACCATGAAGAAGTGGAAAATCTAAACAGACCTATCACCAGTAACGAAACTGAATCAGTCATCCAAAACCTTCCCAAAAGCAAAAGTCCGGGACCAGATGGCTTCACTAGTGAATTCTACCAAACCTTCAAAGAGGATCTAATACCAATTCTGCACAAACTCTTCCAAAAAATTGAAGAAGAGACAGTACTCCCTAACTCATTTTATGAGGCCAACATTACCCTGATACCAAAACCTGGTAAGGACAGCACAAAAAAAGAAAACTACAGACCAATATCTCTAATGAATACCGATGCAAAAATCCTAAATAAAATTCTAGCAAATCGAATACAACAATGCATTAAAAAGATTATTCATCACGACCAAGTGGGGTTCATCCCCGGGGCACAAGGATGGTTCAACATACGCAAATCCATCAATGTGATACATCACATAAACAAAATAAAGGACAAAAATCATATGATTATATCAATTGATGCAGAAAAAGCATTTGACAAGATACAACATCCATTTATGATTAAAACACTTAATAAAATGGGTATAGAAGGAAAATACCTTAACATAATAAAGGCCATATATGACAAGCCCTCTGCTAATCTCATAATAAATGGAGAAAAACTGAAGCCCTTTGCTCTACGTTCAGGAACACGACAGGGATGTCCCCTATCACCTCTGCTTTTCAACATAGTGTTGGAAGTCCTTGCCAGAGCAATCAGGCAAGAGAAAGAAATAAAAGGCATCCAAATTGGGAATGAAGAAGTTAAATTATCACTCTTTGCAGATGACATGATGCTATATGTAGAAAACCCTAAAGACTCCACCAAAAAGCTATTAGAAACAATCAACGAATACAGTAAAGTTGCCAGCTACAAAATCAACGCACAAAAGTCCATTGCCTTCATATATACTAACAATGAAATCTCAGAAAAAGAAATACAAAAAACAATTCCTTTTGCAATTGCAGCAAAAAGAATAAAATACCTAGGAATAAACTTAACCAAGGATGTGAAAGACCTATATGCTGAAAACTATAAGACATTTTTGAAAGAAATTGAAGAAGACACAAAGAAATGGAAAGACATTCCGTGCTCATGGATTGGAAGAATCAACATAGTTAAAATGGCCATATTACCCAAAGCAATATACAGATTCAATGCAATCCCCATCAAAATCCCAATGGCATATTTTAAAGAAATAGAACAAAAAATCATCAGATTTGTTTGGAACCACAAAAGACCCCGAATAGCCAAAGCAATCTTAAGGAAAAAGAACAATAATGGAGGTATCACACTTCCTGACTTTGGCTTGTACTACAGGGCTACAATAATCAAAACAGCATGGTATTGGCAGAAAAACAGACACATAGACCAATGGAATAGAATTGAGAACCCAGAAATAAAACCACATAAATATGGACAGATAATTTTTGACAAAGAAGCTAAAAACATACAATGGAGCAAAGACAGCCTCTTCAATAAATGGTGCTGGGAGAATTGGATAGCCACGTGCAAAAGAATGAAACTGGACTGCTATTTGTCACCATGTACCAAAGTTAATTCAAAATGGATCCAAGACTTAAGCATAAGACCTGACACAATAAACTGCATAGAAGAAAACATAGGTACTAAACTTATGGACCTTGGGTTCAAAGAGCATTTTATGAACTTGACTCCAAAGGCAATGGAAGTAAAAGCTAAAATAAACGAATGGGACTATATGAAACTTAAAAGCTTCTGCACAGCAAAAGAAACCATTGACAAAATAAAGAGGCCACCAACTGAATGGGAGAAGATTTTTGCAAACAGTGCCTCCGATAAAGGGCTAGTATCCATAATATACAAGGAACTCATACAACTCAACAACAACAAAACAAACAACCCAATTGAAAAATGGGCAGAGGACTTGAAGAGACATTTCTCCAAAGAGGACATACAAATGGCAAATAGACATATGAAAAAATGCTCAACATCACTAATCATCAGAGAAATGCAAATCAAAACCACAATGAGATATCACCTCACCCCAGTCAGAATGGCTATCATCAACAAGACAAATAATAACAAATGTTGGAGAGGCTGTGGAGAAAAAGGAACCCTCATACACTGTTGGTGGGAATGCAGACTGGTGCAGCCGTTATGGAAGGCAGTGTGGAGGTTTCTCAAAGAATTACGAATAGAATTGCCATATGACCCAGCAATCCCTCTTCTGGGTATCTACCCAAAAAATCTGAAAACATTTAGAGATAAAGACACGTGTGCTCCAATGTTCATTGCAGCTTTGTTTACGGTGGCCAAGACATGGAAACAACCAAAATGTCCTTCGATAGATGAATGGATAAAGAAGTTGTGGTATATATACACAATGGAATACTATTCGGCAGTAAGAAAAGATGATATAGGAACATTTGTCACAACATGGATGGATCTTGAGAGAGTAATGCTGAGCGAAACAAGTTAGACAGAAAAAGCAGAGAACCATGTGATTTCACTGATATGTGGTATATAAACCAAAAACAACAAAAGAACAAGACAAACAAATGAGAAACAGAAACTCATAGACACAGACGATAGTTTAGTGGTTGCCAGAGGGTAACGGGGGTGGGGGGTGGGGGGTGGGAGATGAGGGTAAGGGGGATCAAACATATGGTGATGGAAGGAGAACTGACTCTGGGTGATGAACAAACAATGGGATTTATAGATGATGTAATACAGAATTGTACACCTGAAATCTATGTAATTTTACTAACAATTGTCACCCCAATAAATTTAATAAAATAAAATTAAAAAAAAAAGATACCACTGGGGTAGTAGCTTAGGAGTGGACTATCACTTTTTGAGGGTTTTAAATGTCTAACTATTACATTGCTTTGTACACCAGAAAGTAGTAAAAAGTAAAAATAAAATAAAAAATGCAAACAGCTGTTGAACGAAGTACCAGAAGCCCCTGGAAATGCTAAGAAGAGTTTAGCACGGCCCTAAGAAGAGCTGTTTATTAATCTGGTACTGAAGGCCAGGTCTGCACTGTCCCAGTGTACAAGGTGACTGGATCCTGCAGTTGTCAAGTCCAGCCTTCTTCCTCATCCCGAGGCATCCGCCAGAGCCCCTGGCCAGAAGTCCAGCTTCCTTGTCTGTGCATCCTTGCTCTGTAGAAGCCCCAAACACAAGAAAGTCATCCCAGGAACTGGAGAGGGATCTGGCACCCTGCTAGGGCCAAGGTAAGAGGTTCCAGAGAAAATGCTACCCCTGTGTGGTGACAGCATCTTGCTCAGAAACAGAACCCTATGAGCATGTCCCAAAGACCTGTTTTGTGATCACCTGTGGTTCTCTAGGCATCAACAGCTTCCCAGGCAAAGATGGGCGAGATTGTGCCAAGTGAGAAAAGGGAGAACGAGGCCAGAGGCTCAGAGGCTTACAGGGTCCTCCTGGAAAGTTGGGGCCTCAAGGAATCCCAGGGCCCCCTGGGTTACCAGGAACAGTAGACCAAAAAGGAGACACTGGATAATGTCTAGATTGCAGTAGTGGCCTGGCTGCTTCAAAAAGAGAAGTCTGTGATCAGAATTGGACCATATGAAAAAATGACTGATCTTCTTTCTAGGCAAGCAAGTTGGGAAGAAGTTATTCTTGAGCAGTGGTGAAAAGATGACCTTTGACAAAGTGAAGGCTCTCTGCACCCAGTTGCAGGGATCTGTGGCCATTCCCTGGGATGCGAAAGAGAACAAGGCCATCCAGAATATAGCCCGGAGAATTGGCCTTCCTGGGCATCACAGATGTGGAGACTGAAGATCATTTTGTTGATCTGATGGGAAGGACTGTGACCTACAAAAATTGGAATACTAATGAGCTCAACAACGCTGGCTCTGGGGAAAATTGTGATTATCCTGACAGATGGCACATGTAATGATGTGACCTGCTCATCTTCCTCTTTGGCAGTTGGTGAGTTCCCGGTCTGAGGTGGCATGTTCCTTAACCCCCCACCCTCCATCCTTTTACCTCATCTAAGGCCCACAGTCTGCTTTGAAAGATAAATCTGTACCAATTTTCCCATAGCCATTATTGATTTTCCCCTTTGTGGAGAATCAGAGAAAATGAGAATAGACTGAATGATGGGATGTGGGGAGTGAGAAGTGAGAAGAAACTGACAGGGGTACAATGAAAGTTTCTGGTTCAGACCCAATTACTAATAATAATCACTAACAACAACAACAACAAAATTGAAACAGTAGTAGTAACTAGTAGCAACAATAGTAGTGCTACTGATAATATATTTTCAATGTTTACTATGAATCAGATCCTATATATATTATGCATCTTATATTAATTATTTATGTTATTCATATAATTTATGTAACATTAGTATAATTTATATAGTATTTTAATTAGGTTATGCACTTTTGTTTGAGTAGTATAACTTGCTGAGGTACAAAAATAAAATGGATTTATTTTTCCCTTTACTATAAAAAAAAGATAGGGAGAGACTGAATGGATAAGAAAACAAGACCCTTACATATGCTGCCTACAAGAGACTCACTTCAGATTGAAAGACACACATAGACTGAAAGTAAAGAGATGAAAAAAAGAGACTTCATGAAATTGAGAACAAACAAACAAAAAAAGCTGGGTTAGCCATACTTATACCAGACAAAATACACGTCAAAACAAAGGCTATAACAAGAGAGAAAGAAGGACCCAGTAATCCCACTACTGGGTATTTATCTGAAGAAAACCAATTGCTACTTTGATGGGATACGTGCATCCCTATGTTCATTGCAGCATTATTTATAATAGCCAAGGTATGGAGGCAACCTGGGTGTCCATAAATGGATGAATGGATAAAGAAGAGGTGGTACATATATACAAGGAAATATTATTCATCCATAAAAAAGAATGAAATCTTGCATTCTGCAAAAACATGGATGGACCTAGAGGGTATTATGCTGAGTGGAGTAAGTCAGACAGAGAAATACAAATGCCATATGATTTCACTTACATGTGGAATTTAAAGAATAGGATGAATGAACAAAGAAAACAGAAAGAAACTTACAGATACAGAGAATATTTTGATGGTTGCCAGATGGGAGGGGGGCTGGGGAAATGGGTGAAAAAGGGGAAGGGATTCAGAAGTACAAATTGGTTGTTACAAAATAGTCATGGGGATATAAAGTATAGCATAAGGAATATAATCAATAATATTGTAACAACTATGTATGGCATCAGATGGGGAACAGATTTATAGGGGTGATCACCTTGTGAGTTATATACATGTCTAATCACTATGTCATGCACCTGAAATTAATATAATATTGTATGTTACCTGTAATAGAAAACTAGAAAATTATTTTTAAAAAGCAAAACAGTATTCTCATCATTGTGTTTCAATTTTCTCTCGACTCAATAAATCCAAACTGTCTGAGCCGGGAGAACCCTTGAAGGCAAAAGAAGTGAGCCAAGCTTGAGGCACAAGTTGCATAAACATATCACCAGTGCTAATGTTTAGTTCACCATTCACAAAGAAAATTATCCATTTAGATTGTGTCTATTGAGTGAACAAAATGAAAAGAGCCTTCCTGCCTTATAGGGTATTTTGTTGGACAATTCAAGTATTATGATGCATACAAAGAAGCTGAGATTAGAGCCCATTATGTGCAATATGAAGTACCGGTCACTAATGACATCTCCCTATGACTTGGATGTTTAAAACATAATCAATAGACAGAAAATTAAAAAAATATATATGTATATTTTCAATAGATACAATTCCTCACACACACAAAAAAAGCTGGACTGACTTTTAGATAAAGTAAAATATTTGCTTTCAATATGAAGCTCTCACTCAAACCATAGCTTCCTGTAAAGTCTACCCTGAGTTTGGTCCCCAAAATACACACACACACACACACACACACACACTAAGACCTAGGCATCCTAGGTCGTTTCAAGATTTTTATACTTTTTATTATCTAAAATACAGCAGAATGCCTCTTTGAACCATCATATTTTACCTTGATGCAGCTTTAAGGTATTTCCAAATTTAAACCAGGTAAGGTAGGGATATTTTGTTGGGGTAGGGGGGCAGCATGTGAAATGTACAAGGTGTGATCAACAAATACAGTGAATATTTAAATTAAAAAAAATTACAGTAAACAGCATATTGCCATTAACCCCCCGCAAAATACTCCCCGTTGCTTTGAATACACTTATCCCATCGTACTTCCCACTTTCTGAAGCAGTTCTGGAAGCTCTCTCTCGTGAGTGTCTTTAGTTGCACTGTTGTGGCTGCCTTGATGTCCTGAATTGATTCAAACGGTTTACCTTTCATGGTCATTTTGACTTTGTGAAAGAGCCAGAAGTTGCATGGTGCCAGATCTGATGAATAAGGTGGATGAGGACACACCATCACGTTTTTATTTGACAGAAATTGTCATACCAGAAGTGATGTGTGACACGGAGCATTGTCATGATGGAGGATAAAACCGTTTGCCCATTTATCAGGCTGTTTTCTATGCACATCATTTCTTAGAGGCTCTAATAAGCCCTTATAATATTCAGAGTTCACCAGAGTATTCCTGGATACAAACTCAGCTCGCACAATTCCATCAAGGGTGATGTTACTGGTAACATCACCTTGATGTTATATCTTGATTGACATGCTTTGTTTCACAGGAGGACTGGGTGATTTCCACTGAGAACACTGAACCGTGGTCTCAGGATCATAACCATAGACCCAAGTTTCATCTCCCATGATGACATGTCTTAAAAATCTGGAATCTGAAGCAGCATGATCACGCAACTCCAAGAAAATTGACAAACACTGTTGCTTTTGTTCTACGTGTTCAGTCAAAATGTGAAGAAGAAATTTCGTACTCACTCTCCTCATGTTCAAATTTTTATTAAAATGACGGAACCATAAGAGATGTTTAGATCCTCAGAAATTTCCCTAATAGTCAATTGCCTATTCGATCAAATCATTTTGCTTACTCTTTCAACATTCTCTTGGGTTTTTAATGTTGAAGGGCATCCCGATCTCAACTCGTCTTCAATTGATTCACAACCATTATGAAATTGCTTGAGCAACTTGTAAACCATCTTCATGGTCACTGCAGCATCACCATAAACTAATGTTAACATTTCATGTTTTTCTTTAGCACTTTTTTTGCAGTTTGAAGCAAAATTTCATGTAAATGTACTGTTCATGATCCATTACTTACAGCGCACTTTAAAACACACCTTCTCTCAACTGTAGTTCACACCCAACTGACTGCACCAAACAAGCTGAAACTTATTACACACTGTTACTAAGGTTTGACACATCATTTCCTGTATTGAAGATCCCTGCCTTACCATTGGATGGCACTCAGCAACAGCATTAACCGTATGTTTTGATGACACCTGGTAAGGTTATAAACAATCATTGCCTGTATCGGCCTAAAATCTATGGATTGTATAGGGCTGTGCTGCATCCTAGGTTTATTAAAAATATGTACTGTAATTCTAACCCTTTGCTGTGTCCCATTCCCTGCCTCCTTAAGAAAAAATAGTTTAATCATGTATTTACCAAATATTTACCAGCAGTCTAACATGTATGGTACCACAAAAGAGTATTACATCATAAAAATCTCCTTTGAATTGAAGAAATTATTATCAAATCAAGGAAATAAAACAGGTATGTAAGTCTCAACAGTGTAAGAGGAAAAGTAGTATGAGACTTTCATTCATGTAGCATTAATTGAGTGCCTACTATTTGACAGAGCTAAGAGCTAAAATACAATGCCGAGCATAATAGATATGATACCTGACATCATGGTTCATACAGACTAGCTAGTAAGGAAATCAATTAAACAAGTAATTATAATACAATGTGGTAAATACTATGGTAAGGGAAGGATACTGTGCCATGGGACATCTGATCAAAACTTAGGGACTCAGGGAAGGTTTCCTGGAGGAAGTTTTTCAGGCAGTGTAAATAGCATATGTGAAGGTCCAAAGAAGTGAGAGGCGATAAGAGTCAGCAAGCAAGAGGATGTAATAGTGAGGAAAAAGTGCATTCAAAGAATTGCAAGCTTAGTAAGGCTAAAGGAATGTATGCAAACAAAGAGTAGCAAGAGATGAAGCTGGAGAAATAGGCAAGGATGCTACATATGAGGCATAATAAAAAAATACGGTGAGTGCTGCTGCCGAGTGCCATCCAATGTAAAGGTAGGGACCTCCAAAAAGGGAAGCAGCGCATGGAACCTTAGTAACAGTGTGTGACAAGTTTCAATTTGTTTGGTGCAGTCAGTCGAGTGTGAGCTACAGTTGAGAGAAGGTGTGTTTTAAAGTGTGCTGTGAATCATGGATCACGAACAACACATTAACATGAAATGGGCAAATGGTTTCATCCCCCATCATGATAATGCTCCATCACCATGTCACACATCCCTTCTGGTACACGGCAATTTCTATCTAATGAAAACATCATGGTGTATCCTCATCCACTTTATTCACTGGATCTGGCACCATGCAACTACTGGCTCTTCCCCAAAGTCAAAATGACCATGAAAGGTAAACGTTTTGAATTGATTCAGGACATCAAGGAAGCCAGGACAGCACAACTAAAGACACTCACAAAAGAGGACGTCCAGAATTGCTTCAGAAAGTGGCAAGAATGATGGGACAAGTGTGTTCAAAGCAAGGGGGAATATTTTGAGGGGGATTAATGACAATGTGTCTTTAACTGTAATGATTTTTTTTATTTAAACATTCACCGTAGGTTTTTACCATACTTTATAACTTCAATAATATGTTAGACAATCTAGGCTTTAACATGAAGGCTATATAAAACCACTCAAGGAATTTACAAAGAGAGGTACCAGACCTAAAACTATAGCTAAGTTACAAATGGATGGCAGGGTGGAACAAGGAGACACAGAGTGATCTGTGCAGTAGTCAGTTTTAACGATTAAAGTAGACATATACAAGATGAACTTTGGAGGTAAAGGTGACAGGGCTTTAAGATTAATTAGATATTGGTGTAGGCAGTGGCAAGGGATGGCTTCAAGGTTTCCAGATTAAGTAATTGGGTAAATGGTGATGTCATTTACTGAGATAGAGAGCACTGGAAGGTTTATAGTCCATGAATGATAGCCTGGGCCAGATATGATACGCTGACAAATGGTATAAATCTATTGGAGCATAGAAAAGAGAAGGATGCCTTCTGACACTGAATTATTATAAAAGAGGCAGCACTTCAACTAGGTGGGATTTTAAGAGAATAGTTAGGGTAGTGAAAGAAGGCAAGTCACACTCAAGGAATGGTAAATTAGCATAGCTGTTTAGAACACAGCGTTTCTATTTAGGTACACTGACAAGATGTGAAGGCATACTGGGATTTAAATTCAGCAAGCTTTGACTATCATGGTAAAGAGTTGAGGCTAATATCAGGGTTTGCAGTCCAGGATTGCCACTATCAGTATGGTCTTAGGCAAGTCATTTAATTCTTTTTTACTCAATTTTCTCATTTATGAGATAAATGGCTCCCAGACTTTTGGATTTAATGGATCAATAAAATTTTTGAAAAGGATGGGCATGAAGCAACAACAGATTGCCAACATCATTTTGCCAAGTATGGACATTAAAAACAACAAATAAATTAAAAACTGTCATCTATTAGTACCATCATGTCATAAAATAAAGAATATTTCAAGACAAAAGTGCAAGATAATTTCAAAGAATTTTTAATGGATACATTTAGTTTTGTGGAATGCTCATTTGTCTTTATTTTTCTCCTTTCACTGAGGATTGGTACAAATTTCTGTCATTGGTCCAAAAACCAGGGCGTGGCACCCACTGAATTATACTCCAAGATTCCTTCCAATGCTGACATTCTAGGATTTCACTGATTCTTAGGAGTTCATTCATGACGAAGTAAGGAGCCATTAGAGGACTTGGGGGTGTGAAATAATACCATCAATACTAAGTTTTAGGAAGTTAATATGGGAGGTCTTGGAGGGAAAAAAGGAAGCAGTCCAATTATATGGCTAACACCAAATCTGAGGCATGAAATATCAGTGGCAAATAACAAAATAGGTCATTGACAACGGTAACGGAAAATTTGAATAAATATGTCTAGTGCTACAGATTTTAGCTGTGTACTGTGTAAGTCAGATATTGTTCAAAAGGGTTGGCTCACTGTGATTCCCTGGGATCCTGCCCAGCCTAGCTTGTACAGCACTGATAGGGCACTCTCAGTTCCTGGGTGGCGAGCCCCATCCAACAAGCTGCTGGATGATTGTACAGTCCACAGCAGCACGGAAAATGTTTGGGGCTGACCGGTTAGCCCCAGCTTGCACTACAGCCTTTCTTGGGCAGTTCTTGGGGATCTGCAGGCCCAAGGCAAGTGACAGCTGGCTGCAGTGTTCTCAGGGAATTTTGCAGAGTGGTCATAGGCTCAGCACAGGCACAAGAACTGAATCTGAATTTACTTTGTGAAAACCACTGGCCATACACTGTGACTCCCTGGGACCCTGCTTCACCCAACTTGGATGGCATGGTGGGGAGCACTGTCACCATCCAGTCAACCAGGCAGGCCTGCACACCTAAGGAGTCTCTTTCAGTGGCTAAGCCTAAAAGGCAGCCAGGAGATGGCAACATGTCTATGGGTTCCTGGACCTTTTTCTAACCAGACCCAGGCCCAATACTTGTGGCAGCTGGCCTCGGTTCACAGCAAGGCCACCCCCACACAACCCCAGGTCCAGCACAGGCAGCAACCAACAGCAAATAGCTTTGTAGCCCCTACCAGGTAGCCATGTCCGGTCACAGGCAAGGCTTACATTAACCTGCATGGGAGCCCCTCCCAAGGAGCCCCAGAAACAACATACCTAGAGACCAGCCTCAGGCCAGACCAGAAGACCAGCTGATTAACTGCATAAGCAGTACTCCCAAAGTGTGGTCTCAACAGGCACAAGAGCCTGCTGGGGTGAAACCCGCTCTGACACGACAGCTCCCACACAGCAACTATGCTGTGGGCATAGCCAACCCTCACAGCCAGTCAGCCTGAGAGTTAATCCCACCCACTGATGCACCAAAAGCAATCAAGTTTCAACTACAATAGGAGAATGTACACAGCACATACAAGGGACACTCCTGGAACACATGCACAGGTGATCAGGGAGACTGTGCCACTGGACCACACGACACCTACTACATAAGGCAAAGACTGAGAGGCATAGAAGATCTACATAATACATAGAAGAAAACACAGAGAGGCAACCAGAAAGAAGAAACAAAGAAACGTGTCCCAAATATAAGAACAGGAGAAACCTCTGGAAATAAAACTAAATAAAATGGAGGCAACCAACCTACCAGAGACAGAGTTTAAAACACTGTTTATAATGATTAAGGAACTTAGTGAGAACTTCAACAAAGTGACGGCAAGCATAAAGAAAGCCATAGAAACCATAAAAAGAACCACTCAGAAACAAAGACTAGAATAACTGAAATGAATGCATTACAGGGAATCAACAGTAGATTAAATAAAGTAGGGATCCAATCAGTGATTTAGAAGAGGAAGTAGCAGAAAATACCCAATAAGAAAAGCAAAGAAAAATAACAATTAATAAAAAAAAAGATAATTTAAGGGACCTCTGGGATAACATCAAGTGGAACAGCATTTGCATCATAGGAGTACTACAAGGAGAAGAGAGGCAGCAAGGGATTGGGAAACTATTTGAAGAAATAATGACTGAAAACTTCCCTCACCTGGCAAAGAAAATAGACATACAAGGCCAGCAAGTACAGAAAGTCCCAAACAAGATGAATCCAAACAGGCCCACACCGAGACATATTATAATTAAAATGGCAAAGGTTAAAGACAAAAAAAGAAACCTAACAGCAGCAAGAGAAAGGCAACTGGTTACATACAAGAGAGCTCCCATAAGACTATCAGCTGATTTCCCAACATAAACTTTGCAGGCAAGGTAGAGAGTGGCAGGAAATAATCAGTCATGAAAAGGAAGGAACTACAACCAAGACAGTCATTTTAAAATGGAGGGAAAAAGAGCTTCCCAGACAAGAAAAAGCTAAAGAAATTCATTATCACCAAGCCAGTATTACAAGAAATGTTAAAAAGACTTCTGTAATAAGAAGAAAAGGATAAACAAACAAACAAACAAACAAAAAGATCAAATATGAATAATAAAATGGCAGTAACCACTTTAAATGTAAATGGATTAAATGCTCCCATCAAAACACATAGAGTAGCTGAATGGATAAGAAGACAAGACCCATATATATGCTGTCTACAAGAGACCCACATCAGATCGAACGACATACATAGAATGAAAGTAAAGGGATGGAAAAATATGTTTCATGCAAATGGAAACGAGAGAAAAAGCTTGGGTAGCAATATATAGTATAGCAGACAAAATAGACTTTAAAATGAATACTAAAATACGAGACAAAAAAGAACATTACATAATGATAAAAGGATCAATCCAACAAGAGAATATAACCCCAGTAAACATCTATGCATCCAACATAGGAGCACCTAAATATATAAAACATATATTCAGTGACATAAAGGGAGAAATTGACAGTAGCACAATCATAGTAAGGGAATTGAACACCCAATCGACACCAATAGACAGATCTTCCAGACAGAAAATAAATGGGGAAAGGGAGTCCTTAAATGATAAACTAGACCAGATAAATTGAATTGATATTTTTAGAGCATTTTACTGAAAGCAGCAGAATATACATTTGTTTCAAGTGCCCATGAAACATTTTCCAAGATAGACCACATGTTAGCCCATACAACAAGACTCCATAAATTTAAGAATACTGAAATCACATCAAGCATCTTCTCTGACCACCATCAATGGTCTAAAATTAGAAATCAGTTTACAAGAAATTAAAACTGAGTTTTTGTTTCTTCATTTGTTGTCTTGAAAAACACACAAATACTTAAAGGCTAAATAATATTTCATTAAATAATGAATGGGTTGAGAATGAGATGATGGAATAAATCAAAAGATACCTTCAGACAAACCAAAACGCAATGACCCAAAATCTACAGGACATAGCAAAAACAGTCCTCAGAGGAAAATTCATAGTGATGCAAGCCTAACTCAAGAATCAAGAAAAACCTCAAATCAACAGTCAATCTTTACAAGTAAGGGAAATGGAAAAAAAACAAAGACAGCAAACAGTGTCAAAGACAGTAAAAGGAAGGAAACAAAAAAAGATTAGAGCAGAAATAAATTAAATAGAGACTAAAAAAATCAATATAAAACATCAGTGAAATAGCTGGTTCTTTGAGAAGATAAACAAAATCAATGAGCCTTTAACCAGACTCATCAAGAAAGAAAGAGAGATGACCCAAACATACAAAAACAGAAAAAGAAAAGGAGAAGTAACAACGCACATCACAGGATACAAAAAAATTTCAGAAAATACTATGAGCAATTACATGAAAACAAATTGGACACACTTGAAAAAATTGATAAATTCCTCAAAGCATACAATCTTCCAATCTTCAAGAAGAAAGAGAAAATCTAAACCAACCAATTACTACTATTGAAATCGAATTGGTAATCACCCAGCTCCCAAGAAACAAATGCCATGGACAAGATGGCTTCACAAGTGAATTTTACCAAATATTCAAAAAAGAGTTTGTGTGCTTAATACCTATTCCTCTCAAACTATTCCAAAAACTTCAAGAGGAAGGAATGCTCTGAAGCTCATTCTACAAGGCCACCGTTACCCTGGTCAAAATCAGACAAATACATTACAGAAAAAGAAAACTATAAGCCAATATCCCTAATGAACATAGATGCAAAAATCCTCAACAAAATATTAGCAAACTGAATTAAGCAATTCATTAAAAAGATCATACATCATGATCAAGTAGAACTTATTCCTGGTATGCAAGGTCGGTTCAATATCCACAAGTCAATTAATGTGATATACCACATAAACAAACTGAAAAATAAAAATTATGTGGTCATATCAGTAGATGCAGAAAAAGCATTTGACAAAATCCAGCACCCGTTTATGATAAAACTCTCAGCAAAGTGGGAATAAAGGGAACATATCTCAACACGATAAAGGCCATATATGACAAACCTACACCTAACATCATATTCAATGGGGAAAAGCTAAAAACAATGTCCTTAAGATAAGGAACATATATAGGTAAGACAAAAATATCCTCTTTCACCACTTTTATTCAACATAATACTAGAAGTCCTAGCCACAGAAAAGAGACAAGAAAAAGAAATAAAAGGCATCCAGATTGAAAAGGGAGAAGTAAAACTCTCATTACTAGCAGATGACAAGAATATATATACACACATACACACACACACACACACAAACACACACACACACACATATATATATATATATATATATATATATATTTGAATACAGATATCCCTAAAGAGTCCACCAAAAAGGTATTAGAAGTGATAAATGTATTCAAAAAGAGGCAGGATACAAAATTAGTATTCAGAATTTGACTGCGTTTTTATGCAGTAAATAATGAACTATCAGAAAGATAAATTAGAAAACTATCCCATTTATAATTGTGTCAAAAAATAAAATACCTTTGATAAGCCAAGTATCCATCTGGCATCTTACATAATCATTATAACACTGTTGATTATATTCCCTATACTGTGTTTCATATCCCTGTAACTACTAATTTGCTCTTTCTAATTCCTTCTCCCATCCAGCAACCAACAGGTTTTTTTTTCTATATCTCTGTGTCTATTTCTGTTTAGTTTGCTCATTTATTCTGTTCTTTAGATTCCAAATATAAATGAGAGCATATGGTATCTGTCTTTCTCAGTCTGACTTATTTCACTTAGCAGAACATGGGAGGTAGAGAATAGAATAAGGAGACAGTCGATGGTATTGTAACAGCTATGTAAGATGTCAGAGGGGTAGTAGTTTGGGGGAGGGGAGTTAACCCTTTCTGAGGGGTGTAAATGTCTAGCTATTAGGTTAGTGCAAAAGTAATTGCGTTTTTTGCAATTATTTTTAACATTTTAAGTCACAATTACTTTTGCACCAACCTAATAGTATGTTGCTCTGTACACCTGAAACTAATAAAATTAAAAATAAAATACCTAGGAAAGATTGAACCAGTAAAATAAAAGACCTGTACCCAGAAAATTATAAGACATTGAATAAAGAAATTAAAGAAGATACAAATAAGTGGAAACATATACTATGCTGATGGATAGAATGAATTAATATATCTAAAGTGTCCATACTGCCCAACGCTCTATATAGATTCAATGCAATCTTTATCAAAATGCAAACACCATTTTTCACAGAACTAGAACTAATCCTAAAATTTATATGGAATCATAAAAGACCCCAAATAGCCACAGCAACCTTTAGAAAGAGAACAAAACTGGAGTATCATGTTACCTGATATCAAACTATACTACAAGGCCATAGGCATCAAAACAGCATGGTATTGGCATAAAAAACAGACACATAGGTCAATGGAACAGAATAAAGTACACAGAAATAAAACCATGCCTATATGGTAATTTAATCTATCACAAAAGAAGCAAGAATATACATTGTGGTAACGACAGTCTATTGAATGAATGGTAGTGGGAAAACTGGACAAATACATGCAAAAAAAGAAAACTGGACAACCTTCTTACTCCATATGAAATAATAAACTGAAAATGGACTTAAGACTCAAATGTAAGTCCCAAAACCATAAAACTCCTGGAAGAAAACTTAGGCAGTAAACTCTTTGACACAGTTCTTAGCAATATCTTTTTGGATATGTCTCCTCCAGCAAGGGCAACAAAAGAAAAAAATAAACATGTGAGTATGGGACTACATCAAACTAAAAAGTTTTTGCACAGCAAAGAAAACCATCAGCAAAACAAAAACACAGCCTATTGTGTGGGAGAAGATATTTGCCAACGACACATAATGATAAGGGATTAATATCCAAAATTTATAAAGAACTCATACAACTCAACACCAAAAAAAAAAGTTCATACAGATGGCCAATATACATATGAAAAGATGTTCAGTGTTACTATCATCAGAGACATGCAAATAAAAACAACAATGAGATATCACTTCACATTTGTCAGGATGGCCATCATCAATAAATCAACAAACAAGTATTGATGAGGATGTGAAGAAAAGGGAACCCTTGTGCACTGTTGGTGGGATTGCAAATTGCTGCAGCCACTATAGAAAACAGTATGGAGGGTCCTCAAACATTTAAAAATAGAACTACCTTATGACCCAGTAATTCTACTCCTGGGTATTTATCCAAAGAAATCCAAAACACTAACTTGAAAAGTTATATGCACCCCTATGTTATTGCAGTGTTAGTCACAATAGCCAAGATATAGAAACAACTGAAATTCCTATCAATAGATGATTGAATAAAAAAGAAGCGGTCCATATATATAAAATGGAATATTACTCTGCCACAAAAATGAATGAATTCTTACCATTTGCGACAACATTGATGGACCTAGTGGGTATTATGCTAAGTGAAATAAGTCAGACTAAGTAAGACAAATGTCATATGATCTCGCTTATATGTGGAGTCTAAAGAACAAAATAAAGGACAAATGAAACAGAAACAGACTCATAAATTCACATAATAAACTGATGGTTATTAGATGGAAGGGTTTTTGGGAGCTGGGTGAGAACGTTGAAGGGATTAAGAAGTACACACTGGTAGTTACAAAACAGTCATGAGGATATAAATACAGTGTGGGGAATACAGTCAATAATATTGTAATAACTATGTACATCGTCAGACTTATTGGGATTATCACTTTCTGAGGTAAATAAATGTCTAATCATTATGTTGTTTCGTACGCCTGAAACTAATATAAATAAATAAGTAAATAAATAAATAAATAAATATTTAAAATCTAAAAAAATAAAAAAATAAAAAGTTGACCTCAGAAGGATCATTTATTTGTAACATCCGTTTGGCTAGGAGATTTTTCAGGAATTTGACTCAAAAGCATTGTTTTTTCAGGCTGAACAAATTCAAACCAAAATTTAGAATACCTATGGGAGGAAGATTGTATATTATTCATATTGTGCTAAAGAGACCAAGGAATCAATTGCTTGAATGGGATGAATCATGCAGAGGAAACATATGCTAATGAGGGGCTTAAAAGCAGTGCTTGGAGAGGTCACAAATTCAAAACAGTCCTATCATGCCATAAAATCAAAGCCAAAGGACTCAAACAGAAAAAAAAAAATAGCCCTTTTAATATATTGAGCTATTTTTGCATCAACGCTTTTCAAATGAAATAACAAAATAAAAAGAGTGGGTCATTATGTGAAAATTGATTGAAGAGATCCTATTCTCTAAAATTACTGAGTTAAATTTTCATACCTCCACACTTGTAGGATATTCTAGATTCTAAGGTTTTAGAGGAAAAAAATGTATGCATGTTTAAAACCGCATGATATTCAACAGAAGTTGCCTTTGTTTTACTTTATTTTAACTTGTTCAAATAATAAAACCACTATAGGCCTATAGACAGAAGGTACTGGGGTTAAAGTGTCAAAACTGGAAATCAAAATTTCTAACTGGGTCACCATTTGGAATCTTTATCCTTTAATTTTGATGAGCTTACTGCAAAGCTTTCAAAGCAGAGTGCTGTGGGCCACTGCAAGTCACAAGTGGGTTACACATGGCTGACATACGAGCATATTGATCTCATCAACCCTTGGTGGTCAGAGTATCCTCCCTTTACACCAGTTTGCTGGACAAATATCTATCATTTCCAATGTGCACCACAGCATGAAAAAAATTGGCAGACTTTTTGGAGCACTGAGATGGGGCCTGGAGGTTAACTCTTACATTATGCTAATAGTTCTTACATGGGAGTCACTATAAGAGTAATAATAATAGTTTACACTTTCATGGTGTTTGCCATTGTGCCAGGCAGTGTTCTAAGTATGTTTTAACTCGCCTAATCCCACCACAACCCAGGAAGTATTGACTATTAATATCCATATTTTACAAACGGAGAAGAAAGGAGAAGTTAAGGTTAAGATCACTAAGTGAGTAATTGGCAGAGCTGGGATTCCAACTCAGGATGTCTGGCTCCAGAGTCTTCATTTCAACTACCTTTTATACAAAAAATTAAAGGAAATGCTCTGGTAAGAGGCCACTGGGCTATCACTAGGGATTGGCAGATAAGGACTGGAAGCCCAAAGCAGGGAACAATAAGTTATTGGTCCAGAGGTATATTAAGGGTCAGAAATGGCTGTCACAGAGTCACAGGGTTTGGAATTAGTCAAGTAAAGAATCAGATTTAGGTTCCAAAATGAAGGCCAAAACCAGGGTTCCTTAAGAAATCAAAAGGAGAGTTGAAAGTAGAGACCACAGTTGCCTGACAAAACCATAGTTTAAGGTAATGAAGAGTGAAAGGTATGTGAATGATAGAATGGCAGATAGTTTTTATAGAAATTATTAGTCACCCCAATAAATTTAATAAAATAAAATTAAAAAAAAGAAAGAAATTATTAAACCAAAGAATGCTTAGAGTAGTTGTTCTCAAGGGGGGGGGGGGATATCTACATTTTTGGTTGCACAGCTTGGGTGGAAAGGTGGGGGTGCTACTGCTATAGAGTAGGTAGAAGCCGAGGATGCTGCTAAACATCCTGCAATACACAGGGCAGCTTCTTCCAACCCCAACCAGGAATTATACATCTCAAAATGTCAAGGGTGCCATTATTAAGAAACTATGTCCTGAAGACATCTGGTTGATTATATGATCAATCCTGATCAGCCTCTATAGACAAGGTTGACCAAGAATGATGTTGATGATGATGATGATGATGATGATGGTAGTGATGATAATGGTATGAAAAACAAGTATGAATTAAAATACCCCAAAACAAAAAAAAGAAATGCAGAGTCTACCATTTTCAAGTATTTATTAGACACTGTGCAAAGCTCTTATTGCATTATCTTGCTTAATTCTCAAAGCAAACCTATGACATAGGTGCTATATATTATTAGTCCAACTTCACATACGTTGAAAATGAGGTTCAGAGAAGTTAAGTACCTTGAACGGAATCACATAACTAGTAAGTGACCAAATCAAGATTGACATCCAAGTCTGTCTGACCCCAGACACAACTACACTCTACACTATGTGTACAACTGGCTGAAGGTTAATACTTGGTCTAAGTGTCAGGAGCCAGAATTGGACACAAGATAAACCCTTTCCAGATATTGGCGGTGGCGGAGTGGGGAGGGGAGGAGGGTGCTACAAAGAAGAGTTTGAGGAAAAAAATACATTGCTATAAATCAATGAATTTTCAAAAAGATTCTGCATCACTTGACAAGCAGGTCTGTATGCCATTTTATAAAAGGGACCATTGGGAATCAGTTTATTTCAAATTGAATTCCACACTCACATTCCTTCTAGACTTGGCAGCCAGTCTTTTTTTCTCACCAAGGACAACCTGTGCATTATCTCTGCTAAAAGGAGAAAAGGCTGTTTAAAATTGGCCCTTTCAACAATTCTACCTGGAGAAAAAAGCTACATTTACTGTTCTTTTCGATGGTAAATTATTACACAATGAAGTCCTTTAAAAAAAAACAAACTACTTTTAAACTAGAGTAGCCCACCTTACACTTGAGCTGCTTATGACATCCAGGGGTCAGGCTGCATCTTGGAAATACAACAGCCCCATTTGGTCAAAGCTAGCTCTACCCCAGTTAGCTTGTGACACTGATGTTCTGTCTCCCAAAACCAGAATTACAAAGGCCTAATGTTCTTCTTCAGGGCCTTTCAAGTCATATCCTATTTTCCTGCTGTCACAAAATGAAGCCTCAGTCAGTACGACATCTACTTCCTCATTTGGCAGAAGGCTCTCTGGTGACAATGAAAATGAAGGTACTTTCTTTTCTGATAGATTTTAGAGCTTATTCATAGGCAGAGCTTTTGTTTTCTTGTGGGTTACAGTAGCACAGGGAAGTAACTATCTGAGTTCGCCAGTAGTTTTTCTTTTTCTTATTTTTATAACAACAAAAAAACTCACTGCTTATAGAAATCTAAAGTGAAACACCTGGAGTTCATATGCTGTTTTGTGTGTTTAAAGCTCTCAATATCACCCAACTCTTTGCGTTTCATTTTATTTTCCTGTGACATGGTATCATTGACTCCTGATTTATGGGAGTTATTAAACTGCATTTCCTAACACTATCAGAGTCTAATAGGCCTAAGTGAAAGGCAGCTTGTTCAAAAGGCTTGGAGGCTTCTTATTCAATGGTTTCTGCTTAAGATAAAGTGTGTGTGTGTGTGTGTGTGTGTGTGTGTGTGTGTGTTTTAACTTTATAACACTTCATACTTAAGTGAGGGAGAGTTTAAGAAAAGCTGAGAGTAGGCTTGAGTGATGTCACAGTTATGGGGTATACTCCCTGCCTTGATGGTCCAAATAACTTCGTGTCTGGAGCCTGCCACAGATGAGACAGCAGTTATGCCATAAGCTTCAAATTCCTTATTATATTATCGGCATGGTTTTCTACTGCTCCCTAGAACACAAATAGAGACAAACAGCTTATGTCTATCCCTGTGCATATGCCATGACTAGCACACACCAGTAACTGATGTATTTTAATTTGAGGGTTAGAGGAATCTGCAAATTAAATTCTTACCCACCTCCTGAGGATACATTCTGTGGTATATCCCAGGGCATGGAAAGAAAGTGGTAACACATGGAGGAGGACACAATGTGTGGTGAATGGCCTAAAATTCTATTACCACGCTCAGAGCAAGACAATTATAATTGAAAACTATTGATTTGAAATCTATTTCACATATGCTATAAAGCCTTTGAAATGAAAAAAAAAAAAAAAACCTTCTAGATAACTAGATGGATATTTACTTTACTTTCTTCAAAATCAGTCTTCAGTATCAGAAGACTGAAAAAGATTGCGATGGGTCTCAGAAGGGCTTCATGTTAAAAAGACCTCATCCATGTGGTATAGAAGTACATTAAAAGTTCCATTATGAAAATCCTGTTGACATGCAGGATGTCATGCATAGTCTCTGCTCCCCACATAAGAACGCAGGATACGGTGAGGCCAAAAAGGAACACTCACGGAGCCATAGTGTGGGGACAGAGCCCCAGAGAGCAGTTTCCAGGCTCTTGGCCTCACGTGGAATGGTGCTGACTCGGGTAGTAGATGGCCATCAGCTGTAACCAGTTAGCCAATTAGCCCATGATATAGCAGCTACGGCTGCGCTGATTGGTGAGTCGGGAGTCCAGAGTCAGTTGAGTCCAGTCGGTGGGTTGGCAGGCAGAGAAGTAGATGGCAGATCGCGGGTCGTGTGACTCCAGCCTCCAGTGAGACTATAGTGGTATGACTCCCCTACCTATGCCTCCGTGGGTGTTCCATTTTGGCCTCACCATGTCCTGAGTTATGTGGGGAACAGGACCAGAAACCCTGCCGGCCGCCCCGCACGACACATAGATAGGGGAGTCATACCACTATATTCTCTCTGGCAACTGGGCTGGAGACACAGGAAGCAGGAGCCACACTATCTGCAACCTGCCGTCCGCTTGTCTGCCAAGCAGCCTCACTTGCCAGCTGCAATCCGCCATGTTAACTGCAATCCGTGCTTGCCAGCCACCATCTTCTTGCTAGCCCCCATTTGCTGCCAGCATAGCCATGGCAGTTATATTAGTGGCCAATGGCTCACTGGTTACATCTGACAGCCAACTAGCCACAGCTGATGGCCATCCAATCACAGTTGACGGCCATTTACTACCCGAATGAGCATCTTTCCACGTGAGGGTGAGAGCCTGGAAACTGTGCTCCTGGCTCTGTCCCCACACTTGTGCTGAACTAACAGAAAGAATCATGATCATTTACTGCATGAATTAATCTTTCAAGTGGTCCTTCACACAGTGAGCTTCTCTAGCACAACTGGTTGTTTATACATACTTGTAGTCTTGGTAAATAAAAGGGTAAGAAGTAAATAATTGAGTGGGTATTGGTAAATAATTTTGAAATGAAGATGATTGTGATAAAAGGCAATGGCTTCTTATGTCTGTTCAAGAATTTATAAATTATTACCCAGGCTTAAATATGACTCTCTAGGTAGATTACTCATCTTGAAATTATACTATAAATGAAACCTAGTTCTTGTTTTTATATTTACTGGCAGCTTGTATCTTTTAAATCTTTTGTATACGGGACACTAATAAGATATTCAGTTTTGCACTGTTTGATGTAGATAATCAATTCTGCTTCTGGGAGAAAGCCACCTTTGAGAACCATACAGATTTGTACCAACACATCGACTTCTACAAATTTTCAGATTTAAATTTTCCTGCATTCTATTTAAGTTCAGTGCCAATCATAGATAAAATTGTAAGGAATGTGAAGATTGTCTGAAATCTTGCTTCACATTTCTCCCTTGTCCAAGCACCCAGGGCTATCAGAATGTCCTGCTTTCTCCATTAATAAAACTATTCTGGAGAGCAGAGAAGACAGTGTATACGTATGAGATGGTGGAAGAAGCTGGGTTTCAGATGTCTCTCCTAATCACTCAAAGACTTTACTAAAGTTAAGTTGTGGGGACAAAGTCCCAGAGAGCAGTTTCCAGGCTCTCAGCCTCACATAGAAAGGTGCTGGCTCAGGGAGTAGATGGCCATCAGCTATGACTAGTTGGCCATCAGCTGTTACCAGTTAGCCAATTAGCCACTGATATAATGGCCGTGGCTGTGCTGGTTGGAGAGTTGAGAGTCGGGTCGGTTGGTTGGCAGGCAGAGAAGTGGACAGCAGGTTGCAGGTCGTGTGACTCCAGCCTCTAGTGAGACTATAGTGCCACCAGTGAGATTATAGTGGTATGACTCCCCTACCTATGGCTCCGTGGGTGTTCCTTTTTGGCCTCACCATGTCCTGCGTTCTTATGTGGGGAGCAGGACTAGAGACCCCGCAGGCTGCCTCTCACAACAAATGGCACAGCGAGCAGGGTTTCCCGCGTGACAAATGGCACAGTGAGCAGAGTCTCCTGCATGACACAAGTACATATCTTGTACAAATGGACTGTACTGGATTGAACTGCTGACAATATAATTTTAGAGAGGGTGATCAATATGAGTGGTAGAAGGATTGAATTGCTATTTCAGTCTGAAATAATGATAGCTGAGATTTATGGGGTGTTGATTATACGCTAGACATTGTTCTCAGCACTTTATATGGATTAAGTCATTAATCCTCAAAGCACAGATATGGAGTAAACAACTTTATGAGCTATGCACTATTATTATCCCAATTTACACATAAGAAAGCTGAGGCAGAGAAAAGATAAGTTACTTGCGTAAGATTACAGAGCTAATAAGTAGCTCAGAAAGAAAGCAAACTTAGGTAGTCTGTCTCCAGAGCATGTAGTGAAAGTAATTACACTTTACTTTGCTTTTGTTTTATTATTATTTCTTAATTTATAAAGTAATGCACATTCATTGTAGAAAATTTTGACATTCACTAAAATTAAAAAAAGACATTATTTATTTGCAGAATATATATATATATATATATATATATATATATATATATATATATATATATATACACACACACACACACACACACACACAGAGGGTGCCAAAAAATGTATAGATATTTTAAGAAAGGAACAAAATGATTAAAATTATAATACCCAATATAAACCAACAACAAAAGATGACTACAAGTCACATTTGACTTCTGCAATTACAAGAGGTGCTTAAAGTGGTTGCCATCAGCATCCAGACATTTCTGAGTACGGCAAACTACTTACTGCTTGAGCAACGTTGACCAGTGTACACTTATACATTTTTTGACACACATGGTATATAACATATGTTATTTATTTATATACACATACAGAGAGAGAGAGAGAGACAGAGACACAGAGACAGAGACAGAGATGAGCTCTGACAATTAAGTTCATGAACTTGCCACTGTGCGCTTACATTGGCAGCACTGTACAAACATCTTCGTAAGGTTTCATAACCTTGGTATATCAGTGTCTCACAGCTGTGTTTGTGTCAACATGTGGCGGTATATTGCTGAGTGGCATTCATTATGTTTGTTGGGTGGTTTTTTTTGTGCTGTCTTCAGAATGTCTGAGCTTGAATTAGGGCAACGAACAAACATTAAATTTCTTGTTAAATTTGGCAAGAGTGGAAGTGAAATCAGGGACATGTTAGCCCAAGTTTATGTGGATAATGCCATGAAGAAAACAGCAGTGTACAAATGGATTAAACATTTTTCTGAGGGGAGAGAACACGTCACTGATGAAGTGAGGTCAGGGTGTCCAGGAACGAGCAGAACTGACAAAAACATTGCAAAAATTCATCAAATTGTGTGTCAAAATCATCAGCTGACTGTGAGAATTAAAGCAAACCAAGTAAATATCGATAGAGAAATAGGAAAATCTTCACTGAAAATCTTGGCATGAGAAATATCTGTGCAAAAATGGTCCCGAAGAAGCTCACCGATGAACAAAAGCAAAGGAGAGATAACGTTTGCCTAGACCTTTTGGAAAGACGAGACAATATTTTGGGCCATGTTATCATCACTTGTGATGAAACATGGGTGTACCAATAAGACCCTGAAACGAAGTGTCAAAGTGTACAATGGAAGTCAACCAATTCTCCATGACCAAAATAGTTCTGTCAGTCGAAATCAAGAATCAAAATAATGTTGCTAAACTTTTTTGATATCAGAGGTATTATTCATTATGAATTTGTACCAACTGGACAAACAGTTAACCAAGTTTCCCATCTGGAAGTGGTGAAAGGGCTGCATGAAAAAGACGAAAATGGTCTGAACTTTTCGCCAAGAATCCATAGCTCTTGCATCACAACAATGCACCAGATCACAGGACACTGTCTATGAGGGAGTTTATATACAGTAAACAAATAACTGTATTGGAGCACCCTCCCTACTCACCTGATTTCTTTACCCTTTATCTTCTTTACCCAAAGATAAAGTAAATTTTGAAAGGAAGACATTCAGGACATCAAGGGTAATACGATGACAGCTCTGATGGCCATTCCACAAAAAGAGTTCCAAAATTACTTTGAAGGGTGGTCTAGGCATTGGCATCGGTGCATAGCTTCCCAAGGGGAGTACTTCGAAGGTGACTGTAGTGATATTCAGCAATGAGGTATGTAGCACTTCTTCTAGGATGAGTTTGTGACCTTGATTGTCAGACTTCATATATCTATATACCTATATATCTCTATCTACCTATCTATCTATGTATCTGTCTTCTGTATCTATATTTATAATCTTTCCAGATCGTCCTCCAACACACACATATTTTACAAAAACAAAATCTCAATGTTATATTTCATAAAAGAACTATACTGTTTGACCTAATGGCTTGATTTGTGGGTGTCTACACTGGAAAAGAAATCCAATTATGAAGAAATAATGAAATGGACATATGCCCACAAAACACTTATTTACAATGGCCCAAACTGAAATTAATCAACTGTACATCATGGTAAATACTCTCAACAGAGTGGGTAGAGAGGGTATGTACCTCAGCATCATAAAGGTTATATATGACAAACACACAGCTAACATCATATTTAACGGTATAAAGCTGAAAGCTTTTCCTCTAAGATCGAGTACAGGACAAGAATGTCCACTCTCTCGACTTTTATTAAGCATAGTATTGGAAGTCTAGCCACAGAAATTAGGCAAGAAATAGAGGGTATTAAAATTGGAAAGGAAGAAGTAAAATTGTCACTATTTGCACATGACATGAAACTATATAGAGAGAACCCTAAAGACTCCACCAAAAAGCTGTTAGAACTAATAAATGAATTCAGTAAAATTTCAGAATAAAAAACGAATATACAGAAATCTGTTGCATTTATATATACTAATAACAAACTATGAAAAACAGAAATCAAGAAAACTATCCTATTTATTAGTGCATCAAAAAGAATAAAATAACTAGAATTAAATTTAACCAAGGAATTAAAAGATCTGTACACCAAAAACTATAAGAAACTGATGAAATAAAATGAAGAATACACAAATAAATGGGAAGATATTCTGTGCTCATGAGTTGAAAGAATGAATATTGTTAAAATTTCCATACTACCCAAGCAATCAACAGATTCAATGCAATCCCTCTCAAAATTCCAATGGCATTTTCCCCAGAACTAGAAAAAAATAGTTATAAAATTTCTATGGAGCCACAAAAGACTGAATACACAAAGCAATCTTGAGAAAGGAGAACAAAGCTGGTAGTAGCACACTACCTGATATCAAATTATACTACAAAGTTGCAGTGACTAAAACAGCATGGCATTGGTATGAAGGCAAACACATAGATCAAGGGAACAGAATAAAGTGTCCAGAAATAAACCCACAAATATATAGCCAATTAATTTATGACAAAGGAGGCATGGCTATACAATGAGGAAAGGACAGTGTATTCAATAAAGGGCATTGGGAGAACTGGACAGCTACATGCAAAAGAATGAAACTGGACCACTGTCTTACACCATACACAAAAATTAACAGAAAACAGATTAGACTTGAATGTAAGACCTGAAGTCATGAAACTCCAAGAAGAAAATGTAGGCAGTAAGCTCCTTGATATTGGTGTTAGTGATTATTTTTTGGACCTGACTCCAAAATCAAGGGCAACAAAAGCAAAAATAAACAATGGAACTATGTCAAACTAAAAGAATTCTGCACAGAAAAGGAAACAATCAGTACAGTGAAAAGGCAACCTACATAATGGGAAAAATATTTTCAACATATTTCTGATAAGGGATTAATAACCAAAATATATAAATAACTCCTACAACTCAATATAAAAAATTCCAATATAAAACATGGACAGAGGAACTAAATAAACATTTTTCCAAAGGAGATATACAGATGTCCAACACGCACCTGAAAAGATGCTCATCATCACTAATCATTAGGGAAATGCAAATCAAAACCAGAATGAGGTACCACCTCACACCTATTAGAATGGCTATTATCAGAAAGATAAAAAATAACAAGTGTGCATGAGGATATGGAGAAAGGGAATCCTCGTGCATTGTTGGTGGGAATGTAAAATGGTGCAACCATTATGAAAAACAGTACAGAGTTTCCTCAAAATATTAAAAATACAACTACCATATGATCCAGTAACCTCACTTCTGGGTATCTATCCAAAGAAAACAAAAACACTAATTTCAAAAAATATATTCACCCCCATGTTCATTGCAGCATTATTTACAATAGCCAAGATATAGAAACAACCTAAATATCCGTCAATAGATGAATTGATAAAGAAGATTATATATATAAAATATGTAAATATGTATAATATTTATATTACATGTAAACATATTATATATATATTTGCATTATACACACACACACACACACACATATATATATATATATATATATATATATATATACATTTATATATATAATATTTACTCAGCAATAAAAAATAATGAAAACCTGCCACTTGTGACAACAGGGATGAATCATGCAGATATTATGCTGAATGAAATAAGTCAAAGACAAATACCACATGTTATATGTGGAAACTAAAAAACAAAACAGACAAACAAAACAAACCCAGACTCACACGAGGTCTGACAATTAAGTTCGAGAACTTGTTGCACCGATGTTGCCAAATTTTTTTGATATCAGAGGGATTGTTCATTATGAATTTGTACCAACTGGACAGTTAACCAACTTTACTATTTGTAAGTGCTCATGAAAAAGTTAGACGACCTGAACTTTTAACCAACAATTCATGGCTCTTGCATCACAACCATGCACCAGCTCACATGGCACTGTATGTGAGGTAGTTTTTAGACAGTAAACAAATAACTGTATTGGAACACCCTCCCTACTCACCTGATCTGGCCCCCAATTACTTCTTCCTTTACCTGAAGATAAATGAAATGTTGAAAGGAAGACATTTTGATGACATTCAGGACCTCAAGGGTAATACGATGACAGCTCTGATGGCCATTCCAGAAGAATTCCAAAATTGCTTTGAATGGTGGACTAGGCACTGGCGTCAGTGCATAGCTTCCCAAGGGGAGTACTTCGAAGGTGACCTTTGTGATATTCAGTAATGAGCTTTGTATCACTTTCTCTAGGATGAGTTTGTGAACTTAATTGTCCAACCTTGTAGATACAGAGAACAGATTGGTAGTTGTCAGAGGGGAGGGGTGTGGGAGGGCAAAATGGGTGAAAGAGATGAAGAGGTACAAACTTTCAGTTATAAAATATATAAGTCATGGAGATGTAAATTACAGCATAGGGAATACATTCAATAATATATTAACTTTGGTGACAGGTGGTAACTAGGTAACTAGGTTTATTGTGGTGATCATTTGGCAATGTATACAATTGTCAAATCACTGTGTTGTACACATAAAACTAATATAATACTCTATGTCAATTATATTTCAAGAAAAACTGTCCATCACAGTACCTGTATTCAATGCCATTGTATAGCCATTAAAAATCATGATTATGAGAATTTTGCAACAGTTTGGGAAATGCTTATGATATAATGAGTTTTAAGAAGCAGCATACAAAATTGTAAGGGCAGTGTGATTACAGCTATGTAACCTTTATGGATAGGAAAAAAGACTGAAATGAAATACACCGAAAAGCTAAAAGAAGCTGTGTAAGAATTGGGGTAAACCTTTTTAATTCATTCTACATTTTATAAATATTTGCAATACAGTTCTTCTAATGAATTATTTTCCATTTTAAATACATATAAGAAATAAATACTGAAACAAAACAAACAAAACACACACATGACCTACATAAAAGTCTAGTCCTGCCTTGCCTGATGCAAAGTCAGGAATTCATTAGCCATGTCCAATGAGTTTTTGAGGATAAATATGCCTTCCAAGGACTATGATTCTTCAACATAGCTACCTGACCAAACTTTCTTTTATACCGTATTCCTCATTTTTTTTTTTCCAACAGAGTAACTATGTCAGATCTATTGCCTAGGTTTCAGTAAGCAGCCAATGGCTGTGCTTTCCTGTTTTTCTGTTAAGATAAAACATGATTTATGAGACCTGGGGAAGAAAGAAATGAAGTCTTCCTTATTGCAGAGTAGGAATTTTCAAAATTTATTCCCCACAGTAATACAGTGTAACAGCAAATTACCAGGGTCTCCTGACTTAAAAGTTCAATTTAATTATAACATGCTTCTTGTTTCTATTTAAATAAATCAATACATGGTCTGCTGTGCCTTAACTGAAATTAAATGAATAAGAAACAGGTCTAACATTATTACAGAATATTTATTTTCACTATTTTATCTGAAAATTTATATTCTGTCTGTTTTGACTACAGTTGGCTTCTCCAGATCATTGATGGTTAAAACAGAATGAACTGAGTCTCCTCTGAGGTTACATTTCTCATCCTATTCTACTCTACCCTAAGAAGCTAGCCAGTGATCTTTCCCTCTCCTCAACAAAACCTTTTAGGGACAATTGTACTATATGTGCGGCTAAAAGCATCAGCAGCATCTACTTGTGAAATGTTGTAACGAAAATTTGGAGAAAAAAATCATAGGACGTGATTGAAAAGAAAAGGATCATATAACTAAAAATGTTTATAAAGAAATATTTCAATATAGGCACTCTAAGAAATTACTGAATTACCTTCTTTGCGAGATGGAAATAACAATTCTTAACACATTATGTGCTTGGTAGGGGATCTCACAAGGTTAAATGATAAAGGATGTCGATGTGTACATAACTCAAAGAAGTAAAATGATATCTTATTTATAGGTCAGTTAGACACTAAAGGTTAGGGTTTGTTTTTCTTATTTTATTTCATTATTATTATTTTAAAATTATTGGAGTGAGAATTGTTAGTAAAATTACACAGATTTCAGGTGTACAATTCTGTATTACATCATCTATAAATCCCATTGTGTGTTAACAACCCAGAGTCAGTTCTCCTTCCATCATCATATATTTGATCCCCCTTACCCTCTGGTAACCACTAAACTATTGTCTGTAACTATGAGTTTTTGTTTCTCAATTGTTTATCTTGTTCTTTTGTTGTTTTTGGTTTATATACCACGCATCAGTGAAATCAAATGGTTGTCTGTTTATTCTGTCTGACTTATTTCGCTTAGCATTATACTCTCAAGATCCATCCATGTTGTCACAAATGTTCCTACATAATCTTCTCTTACCGCCGAATAGTATTCCATTGTGTATATATACCACAACTTCTTTATCCATTCATCTATCGAAGGACATTTTGGTTGTTTCCATGTCTTGGCCACCGTAAATAAAGCTGCAATGAACATTGGAGCACATGTGTCTTTATGGATGTTTTCAGATTTTTTCGGTAGATACCCAGAAGAGGGATTGCTGGGTCACACGGTAATTTTATTTGTAATTTATTGAGGAACATCCACACTGACTTCCATAGCACAAGTCTGCATTCCCACCAACAGTGTATGAGGGTTCCTTTTTCTCCACAGCCTCTCCAACACTTGTTACTATTTGTCTTTTTGATGATAGCCATTCTAACTGGTGTGAGGTGATATATCATTGTGGTATTTAGTTGCATTTCTTTTATTATTAGTAATGTTGAGCATTTTTTCACATGTCTATTTACCATTTGTATGTCCTCTTTGGAGAAATGTCGCTTCAGGTCCTCTGCCCATTTTTCAATTGGGTTGTTTGTTTTTCTGTTGTTGAGTTGCATGAGTTCCTTGTATATTTTGGATATTAGCCCCTTATTGGAGGGACTGTTTGCAAAAATTTTCTCCCTTTCAGTTGGTAGCCTCTTTATTTTGTCGATGGTTTCTTCTGCTGTGCAGAAGCTTTTAAGTTTCATATAGTCACATTCATTTATTTTAGCAATTACTTCCCTTTCCTTTGGAGTCAAATTCATAAAACGCTCTTTGAACCCAAGGTCCATAAGTTTAGTACCTATGTTTTCTTATATGCATTTTATTGTTTTAGGTCTTATGCTTAAGTCTTTGTTCCATTTTGAATTAATTTTGGTACATGGTGACAGATAGCAGTCCAGTTTCATTCTTTTGCACGTGGCTATCCAATTCTCCCAGCACCATTTATTGAAGAGGCTGTCTTTCCTCCATTGTATGTTTTTAGCTTTTTTGTAAAAAATTAACTGTCCATATTTATGTAGTTTTATTTCTGGGTTCCCAATTCTATTCCATTGGTCTATGTGTCGGTTTTTCGGCCAATACCATGCTGTTTTGATTACTGTAGCCCTGTAGTACAAGCTAAAGTCAGGGAGTGTGATACCTCCAGTATTGTTCTTTTTTCTAAAGATTGCTTTGGATATTCGGGGTCTTTAGTGGTTCCAAACAAATCTGATGATTTTTTTGTTCTACTTCTTTAAAAGATGTCATTGGAATTTTGATGGGGATTGCATTGAATCTATATATTGCTTTGGGTAATATGGCTATTTTAACTATGTTGATTCTTCCAATCCATGAGCACGGAATGTCTTTCCATTTCTTTGTGTCTTCAATTTCTTTCAAAAATGTCTTACATTTTTTAAGCATATAGGTCGTTCACATCCTGGGTTAAGTTTATTCCTAGGTATTTTATTTTTTTGCTGCAATTGCAAAATGAATTGTTTTGTTTTGTTTTTTTTTTTTTGTATTTCTTTTTCTGATATTTCATTGTTAGTATATAGGAATGCAATGGACTTTTGTACGTTGATTTTGTAGCCAGCAACTTTACTGTATTCGTTGATTGTTTCTAATAGCTTTTTGGTGGAGTCTTTAGGGTTTTCTACACATGGCATCAAGTCATCTGTAAAGAGTCACAGTTTAACTTCTTCATTCCCAATTTGGATGCCTTTTATTTCTTTCTCTTGCCTGATTGCTCTGGCAAGGACTTCCAACACTGTGTTGAAAAGCAGAGGTGATAGGGGTCAGCCCTGTCATGATCCTGAATGTAGAGCAAAAGGCTTCAGTTTTTCACCATTAATTATGAGATTAGATGAGGGTTTGTCATGTATGGCCTTTATTATGTTAAGGTATTTTCCTTCTATACCTATTTTACTAAGCGTTTTAATCATAAATGGATGTTGTATCTTGTCAAATGCTTTTTCTGCATCAATTGATATAATCATGATTTTTGTCCTTTATTTTGTTTATGTGATGTGTCACATTGATGGATTTGCAGATGTTGAACCATCCTTGTGCCCCGGGGATGAACCCCACTTGGTCATGATGAATAATCTTTTTAATGCATTGTTGTATTCGATGTGCTAGAATTTTGTTTAGGATTTTTGCATCTGTATTAATCCGAGATATTGGTCTGTAGTTCTCTTTTTCTGTGTTGTCCTTACCAGGTTTGGGTATCAGGGTAATGTTGGCCTCATAAAATGATTTGGGGAGTACTGTCTCTTCCTCAATTTTATGGAAAAGTTTGAGCAGGATTGGTATTAGATCCTCTTTGAAGGTTTGGTAAAATTCACTAGTGAAGCCATCAGGTCCAGGACTTTTGCTTTTGGGAAGGTTTTGGATGACTGATTCAATTTTGTTTCTGGTGATCGGTCTGTTTAAATTTTCCAGTTCTAAGACAAATAAATGAGAAACAGAAACTCATAGACACAGACAATAGTTTAGTGGTTACCAGAGGGTAAGGGGGGAGGGAGGTGGGAGATGAGGGTAAGGGGGATCAAATATATGGTGATGGAAGGAGAACTGACTCTGGGTGGTGAACAAAAATGGGATTTATAGATGATGTAATACAGAATTGTACACCTGAAATCTATGTAATTTTACTAACAGTTGTCACCCCAATACATTTAAAAAAAATTTTTTTTAAATTTCCAGTTCTTCATGGTTCAGCCTTGGAAGGCTACATGTTTCTAAGAACATGTCCATTTCTTCTAGGTTCTTGAATTTGGTGGCATATAGTCCTTCATAGTATTCTTGGATGATCCTTTGTATTTCTGTGGCATCCGTGATAACGTCTACTTTTTCATTTCTGATTTTGTTCATTAGAGTCTTCACTCTTTTTATCTTAGTGAGCCTAGCTTTTGTCAATTTTCTTCATCTTTTCAAAGAACCAGCTCTTTTTCTCATTATTTTTTCTATTATCTTTTTGTTCTCTATTTCATTTAGTTCTGCTTTGATTTTTGTTATTTCCTTTCTTCTCCTGACCTTGGATTTCAGTTGTTATTCTCATTCTAGTTCTTTAAGGTGCAACATGAGCTTATTTATTTGGGAGTTTTCTTGTTTCTTGAGATAGGCCTGTAATGAGATAAATTTCCCTCTTAAAACTGCTTTCGCTGCATCCCAAATATTTTGGTAGGATATATTTTCATTGTCATTTGTTTCTATGTATCTTTTGATCCCTTCTCTAATTTCTTCTTTGATCGGGTCATTCTTTAGAAGTGTGCTGTTTAAATCCATGTATTTGTGTTTTTTCCTGTTTTCTTTATGCAGTTGATATCCAATTCAAAGCCTTGTGATCAGAGGATATGCTTGGTATGATTTCAATGTTCTTCAATTTGCTGAGGCTGATTTTATGTCCCAATACAATGTCTATCCTTGAGAATGTTCCATGTACACTAGAAAATAATGTATATTCTGATGTTTTAGGATGAAGTGCTGCATAAATGTCAATTATGTCCATTTCATCTAACGTGTCATTTAGGGCTGCTATTTCATTATTTATTTTCTGTTTGGATGATGTATCCATAGCTGCCAATGACTTATTTAGGTCCCCTAGTATAATTGTGTTTTGGTCAATTTCTCCCTTTAGTTCTGTTAGTAGTTGCTTGGTATATTTTGGTGCTCCCTGACTGGGGGCATAAATATTGATGACTGTTATGTCTTCTTCTTGTATAGTCCCCTGTACCATTATGCAATGTCCATCTTTGTCTCTTGTTACCTTTTTTACCCTGAAGTTTGTTTCATCTGATATCAGTATAGCTACAGCTGATTTTCTCTGGTTACCATTTGCTTGGAGTGTCAATTTCCACCCTTTCACTTTGAGTCTATGCTTTTCCTTGTAGCTGAGATGCATCTCTTGGACAGAGCATATGGTTAGGTGTAATTTTTTGTTCCTATCTGCTACTCTGTGACTTTTTATTGGTGAGTTCAGTCCATTTACATTTAGGATGATTATTGATATGTATTTCCTGTCATTGTATCTTTAGTTTTCTGGTAAGACTGTGTGTCCATTGTTTCTTTGCCTTTTTGTTGTTGTCTCTTATTTCTGTGTGGTGCTATTCTATGATGTTTCCCACTGTTTCTTCTTTTATTACCTTATACGTTTCAGTTCTGGATTTTTTTTTCAGTGGTTACCTTTAAGTTTATGTAAAAGAAAGTTTCATATTTAGAGTATTCCATTTTCTTCAGCATACCTACTTTCTCCATTCCTGTATTCCGGTTCAAGCCTTTACTGTTCCCCTTTTTATGTTTTGGTTGCCACAAATTTTCCCTGTTGATGGAGGTCGAATAGCTTCCTTTCGTATTTCTTGTAGTGCAGGTCATGTATTAGAAAACTCCCTCAGCTTCTGTATGTCTGGAAAGGTGTTCATACCTCCTTCACATCTAAAGGATGTCTTTGTTGGGTATATTATTCTTGGCTCATAATTTCTCTCTTTCAATAGTTTTAATATTTGGTTCCACTCCCTCCTGGCTTGTAGAGTTTCTGCTGAGAAATCTGATGATAATCTAATGGGCTTTCCTTTGTAAGTTACCGTCTTCTTTTCCCTGGCTGCCTTGAAGATTCTTTCTTTGTCTTTGATTTTAGACAGCTTCAATTCAATGTGCCTTGTAGAAGGCCTGTTTGGTTTGAGGCAGTTAGGTGTTCTATCTGCTTCTTGGATTCGAGGGTTCAGTTGTTTAGTCAAAGTTTTGGAAGTTCTCATCAACTATTCGTTTGAATATACTCTCTGTTCCCTTCTCTCTTTCTTCTCCCTCTGGTGTGCCCATTATCCTTGTATTGCTCTTTCTAATGGAATCAGAAAGTTCTTGTTGAGTTCTTTAATTTCTTCTAAGTTTCAAATCTCCTTCTTCCATGCGTGTCATTTCCAGGTTTCTATCTTCGATGTCACTGCTTCTTTCCTCCATTTGGTCAACTCTGCTACCTAAGCTGGCTATTTCAATCTTAATTTCTTCTATTTAGTTATTAATCTCCAGAAATTCTATTTGGTTCTTTTTTAAATTTTAATCTCTTTGGTAAAATGTTCGTGTTGTTCTTTGATTGTGTTTCTGAGTTCACTAAACTGCCTTTCTGTGTTTTCTTGCATCTCGTTGAGTTTTTTCAGAACTGCTATCTTGAATTCTCTGTCATTTAAGTCACATATTTCCATATCTTTTAAGTTCATTTTCTGGAGACTTCCCGCTTTCTTTCTGAGATGTCTTGTTGCCTTGGTTATTCATGGCAATTACTGATTTATTATTTCTCTTCCTAGACATCTACAGGAGTGGGTTCTGCAGCAGGTTGATAGGAAGAATTCTTTCTTTTGTTTTCCAGTACGTGTTTATAGATTGTTTTATTTTCTCTCTAACTGCAGCCTTTTTTTCTCTCTTACACTGCAGTGTTACGTTTTCTCTGCACTATTCCAGCTTCTCACACAATGGGGGGATTTCCTGGAAGGCGGGCTTCTCCTTTGCTAACAGTTCACCTGGGTCATAGGGAGCCTTGTCCCTGTGGGGATGCAGAGAGCTTTTGAAATTCCAAAGCTCTTCCTGCACTAGATTCAGCGTCGGTGTGTTTCAGCAGTTCTGTTTACTCCTGCAGGGATCCGCCCAGATAGGTGGGGACAGGGGTGGGTGATTTGTGAGAATTGGCCCAGAGTAATGGCAGTGACCACCACCACAGCTGGTCCTGCTTCCACAGCTTCCTCCCCTTTGCCGGAACTAGTTGGGTTTGCGAATCTGTGTCTCCTGACCCCAGTTCTCAGAACAGCAAATATTCTGTTCTTTTGATCTGACACTGCTACTGTTCTTCTAGCACTTGGCAAATAGGGGCATGGCAAGCTCTGGGAAGGTAGGGAGGGGGTGACTAGTCTCAGTGCCTAAGGCTTCAGTTCTCTGCTTGGCAGTGAGGGCTTAAACTGCCGTTTTCAGCCTTCATCCCTCAGTTTTTCTCTGAGGTCTCTGCTGTGAGCGTTGGGTTCAGCTGTGTTATATGCTGTGCCCTCAGCCCTGTGGGCCTTAAATAGAGCCCTAGCAGTCCAAGTTTTTCTCTCTCCCGTAGCTGCAGTGGTTCTGGGATGCAGCGATCTCAGAGCACTGAGCTAAGTCTGCGTCCCATGCTCGTGGAGCTCTGTCTCTGCACTTCTCCCTTCCCTCTTCCCCTCGTCGCTCAATTTGCCCACCTTTAGGTGAGTTCAGTAGTGAGACTCTTCGTCTTGCCTGTCTGCTGTGCAGGAAGTCCTTTGTGGAGTTTTTGTTGTTCGATTTGTTGTAAATTCCAGGGGAGATTTCCAGATGCTCACCTCACACCGCCATTTTGATGACCCATTCGTGATCTTTTGTTTTAATGTCTTCATTTAAAATGTTTCTCCCCTTATCCTCATGCATATACTTAACCCTATATCTCTCCAACTTCCCTACCATCTCCCTACCTTTAGTTCCTTTCCAAAGGTTCCAAACATGTTTATTATGAGATTCTGAAAAATATATCTGGTGAGAGAGTTCCAATAGTTAAAATCTGACACCTGCTCTTAATTTGCAGAATAAATGATTATCTCTATGTTTTGAGGAATTCCTAGATTTTCCTATAAGGAATCTACATGGAAGATGACACAGTACAACATTCAACAGAAACCATCAAAAATAACTGGTATCTGTCCTGGCAGCATAAGCTAGATACTAGTACAAGCTCCCAGTGGGGGCATCATGTCAGACATTTGCTGTGCTGCTGTTTTAAGTGAACAGAGAGTTAAACTGCTCCAGATGATGAGTTGTAGGGGGAGGTGGGCCAGCGAACAATGCTAAGAGAGAAAGAAACAACAACAATGGAAGAGATAGATTATGCTTCAGAACCCCGACTCTTTTCAAACACAGTATTGCTGGGCCCAACTGGAGTAGGACAGTTGCACTTGGATCCTCTTGGCTTCACCATAATACCAAACTGTCGGGAAGACCCTTCAAAAATGACAGAGAACCATGAGCTCTGGTGAGGAGGACATGATAGAAGAACAAAGGCAGAAAGCTGTATAATTGGTACCTTAGCTTAAACAAAGGTCTAGGCTCTAATGAACAACACTGAACCTTCAGATTTTGCGGGAGGAAATCCATCAAAACAAGAGTTAGGAACAGCCTCTATGTTTGTTGAACTATTCTAGGTGCTGGGGCTGATAAAAACGTAAAGCATCGTCTTTCTTCTCCAAGCTCTTTGCAGGCTGATCTCTTCATCAGCAAAGAGTATCTGAGTACCTCTGGCTATAATCCTGGCACAAGCATGAACTAAGGCAAATGCTCCACTGTATCCCATCCTATGCTAGTAGAGAATGAAGATAATGAGAATATCAAAACTGTGCCTGCTGCATGCATCACCCAGCTCAATATGTTGACTTCGAATAGAGAAGAAAGATGCATGTGATGGGAAGGCATGATTAATTTCCCAGCATCTTTTCCCAGAATAATTTGGTTTCTCTTAAAGTCCATGTTTTGTCACTTATAATGTATTGAATGGGTTTATTCAAAGTCCTAAATTTATTTACAGTTATTGATACTTTCAGAAATGTAATGTCTTGACAGTTAAAGTAACATCTCCATGGATCAGTATTTTTTAATTGAGATACTATTGCTTAAAAACATTGTGTAAGTTTCAGTTGCACAACATTGTAATTCAATATCTATATATACTGTAGCATGCTCACCACAAAAAGTACGCTTTCCACCTGTCACCATAGATTTGGCCCCTTTTACCTATTTCACTCTCTCTACACGCTGCTTCTCTAATAACCACCAATCTGTTGTCTGTATCTATGAGTTATTTCTGTTTTGTTTATTTGTTTGTTTGTTTGTTTGCCACTTGTGACAACATGGAGGACCCTCAAGTGAAATAAGTCAGATGGAAAAGGATTAAAAAAATGTATGATTATACTCATATGTGGAATATAAAACAAAAAAGAAACAAGTGAACATCCATTGATCAGTTTTCTATTTACTGCTTCCAGTTTTCAAGGGACTGTCTTTCATTTGACCCCACATTAAGAGTTTGAGTAAAATAAGTATAGATGTCCCTCAGTATCTGCAGGGAATTGGTTCCAAGACTCCCCCTGGATACCAAAAATCTGTGAATGCTCAAGTCCCTTCTGTAAAATGGCACAGTATTTGCATATAACCTATGCACATCTTCCTGTATACTTTAAATCATTTCTAGACTTTTTTTATACTACCTAATACTATATAGTTGTTATACTGTATTGTTTAGAGAATAATAACAAGAAAAACAGCCGTATGCATTCACTAGAGATGCAATCACTGTAGGCCTAACTACATAGTAAACATCAGCAACAAGGAAACATTCTTTTCAAATATTTTCTATCCACAGTTGGTTGATTCCACAGATGTGGAACCACAGATATTGAATGCTGATTGTACCCATTCTCCCTCTTCAACCTCTGTATACCCTGAGTATTTGCAGTATAGTCCTTATTTAGGATGCAAATATCAAAATAAAGGAACTCTATTTAATATTTCATATACTCTGTCCATATGTCAAGGCTCAGATCAAATCCCTTCTCTTCTGTGAATCCTCTGAATGATCCCAACCAAAGTGATCTCTCCTTTCCTCCACTACATGAAAAACTAATTGCCTACTCCACTTTTCTGAGAGATTTTTATTTTCTGCTTTCGGTTGTTACTAAATAATTTCATATATGTGTGTGTGTGTGTGTATATATATATATATATATATATATATATATATATATATATATATAATGCTTTTCTAGTATGTTATAAGCTTTTTGAGGACAATGTATTCAACTCTCAGTTCAACATACTGGTGCAGCACCATTGGGAATAGAGCAGAATTATGGTGAACTAGAGAGTATATGTCCACCTTAGAGGCAGTCACATTAAACACAGACATACACACACACACACAAACATTTTGCTGTTGAAACAAACACATCTCACCTGCAGGATGCCAGTTTATAATTAATGGTCTAAACTAAGGTATTGGAGGTGGGAATGGAAAGGACAGAGTACACAGAAAAGGTAAAATTAACAAGCTGTAGTGTGATGTATAATGGGAAGGAAAAATGTGATCAAACATAGGGATTAGACAGAAGATAATGTGTCATTCGGATCATTAAAAAGGTATCAACATAGTAACCATGATGACTTTGCCAGTAGGGCAGGTAGACGTTTTTATCTGGAATCCAGAACAGAAGGCAGAGATAGAGATGAAGATTTTAGGAGTTGTGCTGGATATGGGATGTTCCCCAGAGAGGATGTAGAACAAGAAGAGAAAAGAACCAAGGACAAAGCCGAAGGAACACCTACATTTTAGAGGTAAATAGGAAAAGAGAAGGATGCATTTATAACTTAAGGAGAACTAGAAGAAGGTTGTGAAGAACAGCATAGCCTTGAAAGTTTATCAATATCTTCGGCCCATAGTAAGCATGCAATAAAGATTTATTGGATGAAAAAATGATGCCTTGAAAGGACACATAGCAGAGAAGGCAAAAAGAAAAAAAAAATCAGGTGGCATTGGAGCCCTTTTCAGGACAAGAGCATCTCAGCTCCACCAGCAACTGGTCATCTAAATTAAAAAACTACAGTGTGTACATGAGTGCTGCTGTTATTTTATAATTTTATCTGTTGTGTTCTGTAAGGTGCAACAAACCTCCCACCTGGAAGACGATCGTTTTCTTTTGGGCTGAATGGCTCTGTGATCATGTTTATTTTCAAAGTGTGTGGCTATCTACCATACTATAACTCCGTTTCAGTCAGTTTCAAAGTTTGTGAAGGGCTGCAGAAATGTTCTTCAGAACAGCCATGAAAGTTCTCAATGAGATGTACTTCTTCTCAACCAATAAGTACTCATTTTGGCATACATTTTTACTGGCAAACATTCTTCTGTGTCAGAGCAAAAATAAATCTCCAGAGGAAAACTAAAGACATTAACTTCTCCTACTCATGGTTTCTGCTTTTGTGCAGGTGAAACCAGAATTCTCAATGTAAAACATTTGCTAGAGCAAGACAACATTAAAGCTTAGTTTGTGTTTCCCAGTCCTTTCCAGTATTTTTTCAATCTTCTTTTACCACCTTCTGTCTCAACTAAAAAGTGGTTTTCACAAAACAGCACAGCATTTATTAAAAATGGATTCAACTATTGGAGGTAGTTGACTGGAATGATTTCCACCTAAGATTTTGCATTTGGTATAAATGGGTTTTATGTGTCTGTGCTCTCACATGCTTGGATACCTCAGATATTCATTTAAAATTTCTGTCCTGGGCCTAAACTATGTCCTGGTTCAATATCATTGCTTTTTTTCCTAAGTTTGAAGTAATGAAGCCCAAAGCTAGGAGCTGAAGCAATGGTGTGGTTGCTAGAAGAAAGGTATCAGGAGTAAGCACTCACCCTTTCCTTTATTTCAGAGAGACCTAGTGAAAGGCACTCTGTGTGACACAGCTCTGTGCCATATTGTGACACCAGTTAGCTCTGAGTTAGCTGAATCATCACTTGGCAGAATACATCTCCTTACATACATACATATACCTATTAAGGATAGGATCTCGCCCTGCCCATTGAACAGAGATAGTATAACTATTCCGGGCAATAATGAGAGTCCAAGATCAGGGAAAAGGACCTCACGGGCCAAATTCTTCACAGACACATCAGTGTAAGATCACCAGACTCAGAGAAGCACCACAGAATCCCTTGGAATGTAGGAAGCAGAAGAATGAAGGGTCTCAGCAGAAGGGGAGGCTGAGCAGACAGTTTTAGGAGATCGTATCTTTAGGCTTTGCTATACCAAGCAGCAATAAGTCATACCTTTGTTGCATGGATTCACTCTAGAATCCAGCTACACTGCTGGATTATACCACTACTTTAAGAAAACCTCTCTATAAAAATGGATTCACTTTTTCTTCTAACTAATTTTCAAGTTTAGCTTCATGTTTTTGTTGTGTGAAAGATGGTGTTTGTGCACACATGTACTTGTAGGATTGGACTGGTGAATAAGACACCAAGGTTCATCCAAGGGGAGACAAGGCTAAGATGCAAAATTACATAACAGAATCTCAATTCAATATGTGCAGGAGTTCATGAGTGGTACATATTAAGTGTTTCACAGGAGAGAGAGATTGTTCCCAGCAGCAGAATCCAGAGAAACCATCTTTAAGTAGAGAGCATTTGAAAAGCAAATAAAATAGTGAAAGATGAAAAAAAGAGATAATGGCAAGATAGAGTGAATCAAAGGCAGAAGATCCAGCACAAGCAAAGACAGGTAGACAGAAAGGAGTAACACACGTTCAAAGAATCACCATAGCAATCCAAATGATTTATAGCAGAAGGTTCCTGTTAGGGACCAGCAGCAAATACAGATGAACCAAACTGAAGCCTTAGCTCAGTGGTTTTCAAACAGTTATACACATCTGCATTGCTTGCTAAAAATGAAGAGTTTTGGACCTGCTCCCAGAGATTTGGCTTCATAGGTCTGGGATACTGCTAAGAAATCCGGAAGTTTAATAGGCACCTGCAAGGTGTAGGTTGTCAGAGTCCACACTTAAGGACTTCAATTATGAGGTAACATCCCAGTAGAAGTTACTATCAGGTTCCTTTAAATTTCAAAATTTCTTAATGACATTATGGTTATATTTAATTTGAAATAATGCCATTGAACCATATCTCTGCTAGAACAGACATTTTGTAAAGCAAGTTCTGCCTGTAATTCTAATTGGAATTCATTATTTCAAATGAAATAAGGGAAAAACACCAAGCAATAATGCTTTAAAACTTTATTATCTATACATCAGACTACAAACAGGCTAACCAAAATCATTTTTTTCCATCAATCAGTATCTGTGTGAAGGTGACAAACGTCTCTTTTTCCTCTGAGTTTGGATAAATTAGGAGACCACCTGCTATTCTGTTTACAAAAATTAGCTGTTCAGTTCACCATCTGGGAGAGCTTTGGTTACTTTGGTTTCAATGTCCATGGGAATGAAATCTGAAATGTAGCCTACATTCCATTTGCTCAACAGCATACATTTATCAAATGGAATATATACGCTTCTACCATTACATATTCATAGTTCACCAATGTATGTCAATATACAGGCATGGGATATAGGTAATTTTTTGCCATCAAAAAGAATCCTTGAAGGTAGAAACCAATTCAAGCAAAACAAAAATGTAAGGTAGGATTTTTCCAGGCACAAAAATAAAATAACTATATTCCTGGCACAGCAAACAATATGAGGGAACCTGCACAAACAATAAATTGTTTTGTGTGTTCTAAGAAATGGATGGAACAGTAGATAGGTAGGTTGAGCTTATTTTTTTTAAAGATCTTGAATTGTCACCATAATAAAAGCTAATACCTACAAAGTTCTTACCCCACTAAGCACTGCCTAAACACTTTACATATATTAACTTTTTAAATTATAACAACAAGTCTTTGATGTAGGTACTATTATCGGTCCCATTTTACAGAAAGATTGAGCTACTGGGAAGTCAGCAAAGGTTTTCAGGCACGATCAGATTTGTATGTGAGAAAGGTACTTATGGATTCAGTGTGGAAGATGGCTTAGAAGGGAGACTAGAAGCAGATTAGAAAAGAGGCTGCTATAAAAATTCAGGCAAGATTTAATGAAAACTGAATTAGGCCAGTAGAAATGGAAAGTAAGAACATTTTTAAGAGAGAGTGATGAGGCAAATTAACCATATTAAGCAGCCAATTGGGTTTCAGGTTTAGGGGGAGAAGTAAGAGAAGGATTATTAATTATGACTTCCAGGTTTCACTTGGGTATATAGGTAGATGGTGGTGAAGTTTGTCAGGGCAGGAAATGTAAAATGAAGCATATTTTATAGGTAAGGGGTTAAATTTTGTTTTAGACACCTTGTATTGGGATTGTAGTAGCATATCAAAGGCAAATATAAAATATAAAACACAATTTTCTGTCCAGATGTAGAACCAGGACATACATCTGAGCAGGAGATAAATTTGGGTATCAACTGCATTTGTACTTCTCATTTTTGGCCTTCTGGAGTTCCTGCCTTCATCACTGTTGTCTGATGTATAGATAATAATTACGTTGGTGCAGAAGGAGGGTAGGGTTCTTTGAGAGCAGAAGAGCTTAGCACATAAAAGAAGCTTAAAAATATACTGAAGGATAGAGCCAGTATGTTATGGGTTAACCTGGCCCTAACTGCCACATGTTAAGGCAGAAGGGAACCAATAAGTTCTACATGGAGAACCAGGAAGTATCTCAATAAGGAGTGCATGTGCTAAATTACTATTTATCCAGCTGTAATGCACATAGAAATCACCTTGGGAATTGGTGTGAGACATAAAACTATATTTATATCAAGCTCTTGGGAAATGCCAATGTTAAGTGTTCCATGGACCATAATTTGTGTAGCAACGATGTGCAAATAAGTGCTGCCCAACAGAAATATAATGTGAGTCACATGTGTAATGCAAAGTTTTCTAGTAGCCACATTAAAAACATAAAAATAAAATTGTGAGATCAATTTTAATATTAAGTTTAACACAATATATCCAGATATTATAATTTCAATATGTATATAATATTAAAATATTAATGCCTTATTTTACATCATTTTTGTACTTGTATTTTGAAATCCAGTATGCAGTTTACACTTAAAACTCATCTATGTCAATTTGGACTAGCCACATTTCAAGTGCTTAAAAGCTACACATGAATGACACTGCAGGCCCAGATACTAAGTTCCTAATCAGGGTCATGATTCAGTGATCAACAACCTGAAATCATCCCTAAGAAAATAGACTTCAATTTTTCACAATACATTTGAAAAATGTCGTCCCACTATTCATTGCCATCTGCTCTCTTAGTTTTTAATGTGAAGCCAAACTGTTGCTGAGGTTGATGTTCACTTTCTATTTCCATGTAGCTACCAAATATATGATAAACTCACTTCAGACCTATCCACTTAAGAAATTGAACAGGTATTAGAATGAGCACTGGAGTGGGAGTCTAGAGATATAAATTCAAGCCCAGGAGAGTTTTGCCCAGCCCACATTTACTTGCTTGTGACATGGGCCACACAAAGTTTCCAGCCTTGTAAAATGTGTGTGGTGGGTGGGGCTTGGAGCAGATGATCTCAAAATTCCTCCCAGTTCTCATTTCCTACTAATCTATCTTATGCTATGCATTGTGAGCACATTCTAATTACAAGTCAACACTTGAAGCAACAAATAGGCACAAGCCCCCATTTCCAGGCCCTGAGTCATTTCAACAGTATATCAATTCTGTTGATTAATGAGCTTTGAATGAGAATCTATAGCCAAATATTTTCTAATGACTGAGCCTACAGTCAATCAACAAAGGAAAAATAGCCTTTCTATGGCAGCATTGACCTGCCAGGAATAAAGCTTTGATAAACACCACCCAACACTTCAATCATAATTAGCTGCCTAAATCCTCAGATGAATGCTGTAGGATTTTGCTGCTTATAACAGGTCATCCCAAGGCCAAAATGAAGCAAGCCGATACAAACCAAGAAGGAACAGAAGAAATTAGTATATTTATTATGCCCACTCTTGTCATGAAACCATAACAAGTTAAAATCTCTTCTCCATTTCAACTTGGCAAAATTTTACTTAATACAATCTACTTCTTCATGTAAGTATATTACAATGGGTTAGAGCATGAGAATTAAGCGATTCAACTAAAATGGAATAACAGTTGAAATTATACAAAGTAAAGCACAATTGAAATTTAAAATTGTGAGATTCCCCAGGTCTTCCAAAAAAGATTGAATATATTTTTGAAATGTCAATGACTTTTTGGACAGTATGGGGCTATCTGGGGACTGTTACCACTTCCTCCGAGGTTCAGAAATGAATTTGACAAATGGACCAGATACCCTATTTAGATTAAACTAAATCCTTTGCCTCACACAGTACTCCTGCTTCTTTCATATTTGTAGTATTGATACAATACTATGTAGTATTGTAGTATTTTTTACTGTCTTAATTAAAAGAGAACTTTGCACTTCACAACTCATCTCTTGTCTTTTTTGGAGGATAAAAATACATCACAATGAAAGAAGCTTGAAATCACATGATAGCATGGGGATCATCAGTAAGTCATACCTGAATTTTACAGGTATGAAGAGATGAAAACATAGCTGAGAAAGTATACTTTCCAAATTTTACTTATTTAAACGTATAACTCCCACATATGTAAAGAAGGTGAGGTACCAGTGATATGCCAGCTACAGAGAGCTCATCTTTTCAGTAACCTCCCTATTCCACCTACATGCTGATTCCAAGTCTATGCTTCTCATCTACTTCTTTAAACTAACTCTTGCCATGACATTCAGCTTAATAGATACAAAGTTCAGATCCTCTGCAATGAAGCCTTCCCACCAGCCCCTATGGCCTTCCTACTCAGTCTGCTTTCACGGTGTAAAAGCAAGAGGTGTACAGGCATATACAGGGAATCACATACATAATTTATCTGGAGAATTCCTTAGCAAAGCCTACTGCTTGATCTTAAATAATCAATATTGTTGAGTTTCAGTCACATTCTCCTTTCTATTTCTCCAGAAATAACCATGATTCAGAAAAGCACATGAACACAGTGACAGATTGAATGTAGAAGAATCTATTCTGCATGATATTAGGGGTACAATAAGACTGAACATTAAGGAAAACTGGTTCTGTGCCAGAGCGATCAGATCTCTCTTTTCAAGCTCTCCTAGATAGGGACAAGAGAATTGCTTAGTTATGTATTGAGATGGCAACGAGAATAAACCTCAGACCCCCAACTATAAGGAATGTAATTGACCAAGGGCTTTAGCTGCTATGTGGTGAACTCCATGACAACACTAGTGTTGAGAACATGTGTCCCACGGGATGCTCCCAAGCACTGATTGAAAATGACAGGAATGCTATGGCAGTTCCTGGGAGATAGCAAACACCTTGTTGGCTGACTTTGGCTTGAGTACTCACTGGTGGCCTTGTCAAACCTACCATAGACTATTGGGCAGTATAGTACGCTTCCACCCAACCCTTCCTCCCATCTCTGTCTCTCTTTCATTCATTGATTCATCCATAAATTCATTCATTCATTCATTCATTCATGAAGACAATAAAACAATCACTCAACTTTAGTTAACTTCTCAAAAGATGCTAGACAATATAATTTGTATTAGCCTATCATTAGCCTGTCTTTACTTATACACTCAGCCTTTGCTTGAATGAAATTGGAATCCTCACAATTTCATATAAAGAAGTATTTCATACAGACAAGTGATCAAAATGGCAGCATAAGGTGAGCCTCTGTAAATTTCCCCTGGAATTTAAAACAAATGGAACAACTATAACACCATGAAGGACTCCCTGCACAGCAGACAGGCAAGACGAAGAGGCCCACTACTGAATTCACCTAAAGGTGGGTGAATCCCGTGAGCAGAGGAGGAGGGAAGGGAGAAGTGAGGAGACGGAGACTCGTGGGCACAGGACACAGAGCTAGGTCAGTGCTCCAAGCTCGCTGCATCCCGGAACTACCGCAGTGGTGGGAGAGGGAAGAACTTGGACTGCTAGGGCTCCGCTTACGGCCCAAAGGGCTGAGGGGACAACACATAACACAGCTGAACCCAACGCTCACGGCAGAGACCTCGGAGAAAAGACTGAGGGAAGAAGGCTGAAAACGGTGGTTTAAGCCCTCACTGCCGAGCAGAGAACAGAAGCCTTAGGCACTGAGACTAGCCGCTCCCTCCTGACCCTCCCAGAGCTCTCCCCATCCCCACCTGCCAAGTGCTAGAAGAGGAACAGTAGCAGTGTCAGATCAAAAGAACAGAATATTTGCTGCTCTGAGACTTGTGGACTGCAGACACAGATTCGCAAACCCAACTAGTTCCGGCAAAGGGGAGGGAGCTGTGGAAGCAGGACCGGCTGTGCTGGTGGTCGTTGCCATTGCTATGGGCCACCTCTCACAACTCAACCAGTCCCTGGCCACAGGTATCTGGGTGGATCTCTGCAGGAGTAAACAGAACAGCTGAAACACAGGAGCTCTGAATCTCGTGAAGGAAGAGCTTTGGAACTTCAAAAGCTCTCCGCATACCCACACGGACACTACACCCTGTGACCCAGGCAAACTATTAACAGAGGAGAAGCACGTCTCCCAGGAATCTCTCCATTGTGTGAGAAGCTGGAATAGTGCAGAGAAAACATAGCACTACTATGTGAGAGAGAATAAAAAGGCTGCAGTCGGAGAGAAAATAAAACATTCTACGACAAGTAATGGAAAACAAAAGAAAGACCTCTTCCTATCAACCTGTTGCAGAAGCCACTCCTGTAGATGTCAAGGAAGAGAAACAATAAATCAGTAATTGCCAGGAATAACCAAGAAACAAAGACAGCTCAGAGGGAAAGTGAAAAGTCTCCAGAAAAGGAATTTAAAGACATGAAATATGTGCTTTAAATGACAGAGAATTCAAGATTGCAGTTCTGAAAAAACTAAACACGATGCAAGACAACACAGAAAGGCAGTTTAATGAACTCAGAAACACAATCAAAGAACAACACGAGCATTTTACGAAAGAGATTGAAATCTTCAAAAAAGAACCAAATAGAATTTCTGGAGATTAAGAACTCAATAGAAGAAATTAAGAGAGAAATAGCCAGCTTAAGCAATAGAGTTGACCAGATGGAGGAAAGAATCAGTGACATCGAAGATAGAAACCTGGAAATGACACGGATGGAAGAAGAAAGAGACTTGAGACTTAAAAGAAACAAAACAACTCTACAAGAACTTTCTGACTCCATCAGAAAGAGCAATGTAAGAATAATGGGCATACCAGAAGGAGAAAAAAGAGAGAATGGAACAGAGAATATATTCAAACAAATTGTTTATGAGAACGTCCCAAATTTATGGACAGAATTGTAAACTCGAGTCCAAGAAGCAAATAGAACAGCTAATTACCTCAATCCCAACAGGCCTTTTACAAGGCACATTGTATTCAGGCTGTCTAAAATCAAAGACAAAGAAAGAATCCTCAAAGCAGCCAGGGAAAAGAAGATGGTAACCTACAAAGGAAAGCCCATTAGATTATCATCAGATTTTTAAGCACAAACTCTAAAGCCAAGGGAGTGGAAGCAAATATTCAAAGTATTGAAAGAGAGAAATTATAAGCCAAGAATAATATACCCAATAAAGATATACTTTAGATATGAAGGAGGAATAAAGACCTTTCCAGAAATACAGAAGCTGAGGGAATTTTCTAATACACGACCTGCACTACAATAAATACTAAAGGAGGCTATTCGACCATAATCAACATGGACAATTTGTGGCAACCATAATATAAAAAGGGGGAGAGTAAAGGCCTGAACTGGAATATTGGAATGGAGAAAGTAAGCGTGCTGAAGAAAATGGAATTCTCTAAATATCAAACTTTCTTTTACATAAACTTAAGGGTAACCACTCAAAAAAATCCAGAACTGAAATATATACTGTAATAAAAGAAGAAACAGAGGGAAACATCATAGAATAGCACCACACAGAAATAAGAGACAACAACAAAAAGGCAAAGAAACAATGGAGACACAGCCTCACCAGAAAACCAACGATAGAATGACAGGAAATTCTCATGTATCAATAATCACCCTAAATGTAAACGGACTGAACTCACCAATAAAAAAGCACAGAGTATCAGATTGGATCAAAAAACCAAACCCAACCATATGCTGTCTCCAAGAGACACATCTCAGCTACAAGGACAAGCATAGACTCAGAGTGTAAGGGTGGAAATTGACACTCGAAGAAAACGGTATCCAGAGAAAATCAGGTGTAGCCATACTGATATCAGATGAAACATACTTCAGGGTGAAAAATGTAACAAGAGACAAAGATGGACATTTCATAACGGTAAAGGGGACTATACAACAAGAAGACATAACAGTCATCAATATTTATGCCCCCAATCAGGGAGCAACAACAATATACCAAGCAACTACTAACAGAACTAAAGGGAGAAATTGACCCAAACACAATTATACTAGGGAGCTTAAATACATCATTGACAGCTATGGATAGATCATCCAAACAGAAAATAAATACCAAAATAGCAGCCTTAAATGACACATTTGATGAAATGGACATAATTGACATATATAGAGCACTTCATCCTAAAACATCAAACTATATATTCTTTTCTAGTGTATATGGAACATTCTCAAGTATAGACAATATATTGGGACAAAAAATCAGCCTCAGCAAATTTAAGAAGATTGAAATCATACCAAGCATATTCTTTGATCATAATGCTTCAAAATTGGATATCAACTGCAAAAAAGACAAACAAACAAACAAACAAAAAAAAAAAACGCAGTAAAAACACAAATACGTGGAGATTAAACAACATACTTTTAAAGAACGACCGGGTCAAAGAAGAAATTAGAGGAGAGATCAAAATACATAGAAACAAATGACAATGAAAATACATCCTACCAAAATTTTTGAGATCCAGCAAAAACAGTTTTAAGAGGAAGATTTATATCATTACAGGCCCAACTCAAGAACAAGAAAAATCTGAAATAAATAACCTCACATTATACTTTAAAGAACTAGGAAAAGAAGAACAAATGAAACCCAAGGTCAGCAGAAGAAAGGAAATAATAAAAATCAGAGCAGAACTAAATGAAATAGAGAACAAAAACACAGCAGAAAAAAATAATCTGACAAAGAGCTGGTTCTTTGAAAAGATTAACGAAATTGACAAACCCTTGGCTAGACTCACTAAGATAAAAAGACAGAAGACACTAATTAACAAAATCAGAAATGAAAAAAGGGAAGTATACACAGACGCCGCAGAAATACATAGAATCATCCAAAAATACTATGAAGGACTATATGCCACCAAATTCAATAACCCAGAAGAAATTGACAAGTTCTTAGAAACATATAGCCTTCCAAGGCTGAATCATGAAGAACTGGAAAATCTAAACAGACCGATCACCAGAAACAAAATTGAATCAGTCATCCAAAATGTTCCCAAAAGCAAAAGTCCTGGACCAGATGGCTTCTCTACTGAATTCTACCAAATCTTCAAAGAGGATGTATATACCACTCCTGCTAAAACTCTTCCAAAAAACTGAAGAAGAGACAGTACTCCCTAACTCATTTTATGAAGCCAACATTACCCTGATACCTAAACCTGGTAAGGACAACACAAAAAAAGAAAACTACAGACCAATATCTATGATGAATACCTATTCAAAATTCCTAAACAAAATTCTAGCAAAACGAATGCAACAATGCATTAAAAATATTATGCATCACGACCAAGTGGGGTTCATCCCCAGGGCACAAGGATGGTTCAACATCCGCAAATCCATCAATGTGATACATCACATAAACAAAATAAAGGACAAAAATCATATGATTATATCAACTGACGCAGAAAAAGCATTTGACAAGATACAATATCCATTTATGATTAAAACACTTAGTAAAATAGGTATAAAAGGAGAATACCTTAACATAATAAAGACCATATATGACAAACCCTCAGCTAATCTCATAATAAATGGTGAAAAACTGAATCCCTTTGCTCTACATTCAGGAATACCAGAGGGCTGTCCCCTATCACCTCTGCTTTTCAACATAGTGTTGGAAGTCTTTGCCAGAGCAATCAGGCAAGAGAAAGAAATAAACGGCATCCAAATTGGGAATGAAGTAGTTAAATAGCCACTCTTTGCAGATGACATGATGCCATGTGTAGAAAACCCTAAAGACTCCACCAAAAAGCTATTAGAAACAATCAACGAATACAGTAAAGTTGCTGGCTACAAAATCAACGTATAAAAGTCCATTGCATTCCTATATGCTAACAATGAAATCTCAGAAAAAGAAATACGTAAAACAGTTCTTTTTGCAATTGCAGCAAAAAGAATAAAATACCTAGGAATAAACTTAACCAAGGATGTGAAGGACCTATACGCTGAAAACTATAAGACATTTTTGAAAGGAATTGAAGAAGACACAAAGAAATGGAAAGACATTCCGTGCTCATGGATTGGAAGAATTAACATAGTTAAAATGGCCATATTACCCAAAGCAATATACAGATTCAATGCAATCCCCATCAAAATCCCAATGGCATATTTTAAAGAAATAGAACAAAAAATCATCAGATTTGTTTGGAACCATAAAAGACCCCGAATAGCCAAAGCAATCTTAAACAAAAAGATCAATACTGGAGGTATCACACTCCCTGACTTTAGCTTGTACTACAGGGCTACAATAATCAAAACAGCATGGTATTGGCAGAAAAACAGACACATAGACCAATGGAATAGAATTGAGAACCCAGAAATTAAACCACATAAATATGGACAGATAAATTTTGACAAAGAAGCTAAAAATATACATTGGAGGAAAGACAACCTCTTTATTAAATGGTTCTGGGAGAACTGGATAGCCACGTGCAAAAGAATGAAACTGGACTGCTATCTGTCACCGTGTACCAAAATTAATTCAAAATGTATCAAAGACTTAAGCATAAGTTCTGACACAATAAACTGCATAGAAGAAAACATAGGTACTAAACTTATTTACCTTGGGTTCAAAGATCATTTTACATTTGACTCCAAAGGCAATGGAAGTAAAAGTTAAAACAAACGAATGGGACTATATGAAACTTAAAAGCCTCTGCACAGCAAAAGAAACCATCGACAAAATAAAGAGGCAACCAACTGAATGGGAGAACATTTTTGCAAACAGTGCCTCCGATAAGGGGCTAATATCCAAAATATACAAGGAACTCATGCAACTCAACAACAAAAAAACAAACAACCCAATTGAAAAATGGGCAGAGGACCTGAAGAGACATTTCTCCAAAGAGGACATACAAATGGCAAATAGACATATGAAAAAATGCTCAACATCACTAATCATCAGAGAAATGCAAATAAAAACTACAATGAGATATCACCTCACCCCAGCCAGAATGGCTATCATCAACAAGACCAATAGTAACAAGTGTTGGAGAGGCTGTGGAGAAAAAGGAACCCTCATACACTGTTGGTGGGAATGCAGACTCATGCAGCCGTTATGGAAGGCAGTGTGGAGGTTCCTCAAAAAATTACGAATAGAATTGCCATATGACCCCGCAATACCCTCTCCTGGGTATCTACCCAGAAAATCTGAAAACATTTATAGATAAAGACACGTGTGCTCCAATGTTCATTGCAGCTTTGTTTACAGAGGCCAAGACATGGAAACAACCAAAATGTCCTTCGATAGATGAATGGATAAAGAAGTTGTGGTATATATACACAATGGCATACTATTCGGCAGTAAGAAAAGATGATATAGGAACATTTGTGACAACATGGATGGATCTTGAGAGTGTAATGCTGAGCGAAATAAGTCAGACAGAAAAAGCAGAGAACCATGTGATTCACTGATATGTGGTATATAAACCAAAAACAACAAAAGAACAAGACAAACAAATGAGAAACAAAAACTCACAAACACAGACAATAGTTTAGTGGTTACCAGAGGGTAAGGGGGGTGGGGGTGGGAGATGAGGGTAAGGGGGATCAAATATATGGTGATGAAAGGAGAACTGACTCTGTGTGGTGAACACACAATGGGATTTATAGATGATGTAATACAGAATTGTACACCTCAAATCTATGTAATTTGACTAACCATTGTCATCCCAATAAATTAAAAAAAAGAGAAATACAAGTTGTAGTAACGAAGTAATCATGGGGATGTAAAATATAGGGAATATAATTAATAATATGGTAAAAACTATGTATAGTGCCAGGTGGCACTATTTAGTGGGATCACTTCCTAAAATATGTAAATGTCTATCCACTATGCTGTACACTAGAAACTAATATAAAATAATATTGAATGTAAACTCTCATTCAAATTTTTTTATAAAGGGGAAAAGATCAATAATATTGTGATAGTGTGGTACAGTGTCAGATGGTTGCTGGACTTATCATAGTGATCACTTCTTTGGCATAGAGAATAAAATCAATAATGTGGTAATAACACTGTATAGAGCTAGGCAGGTACTGTTGAATAACTATGATGTACACCTGAAACTAATATAATATTGCATGTTAGCTGTATTTTAATGAAATATAATCTTAAAAGAAGTATTTAATTTATGTACTTCTTAAAGAAATATATATTATTAAAGAAAATCTAAATAAATGGAGAGGCATTCAATGTCCATGGATTGAAGATTCAATTTTATTAAGACCACAATTATCCTTCAATTGATCTATAAATTCAACAGAGTTTCTATCAAAATCCCAGTGTTTTTTTGTTTGTTGTTGCTGTATTTTTTTTTTTTTAATATTCACAGACACTGCCAAGTTAATCCTAAAAATTACATGGAAAAGCAAAAGATTTAGAACAGCCAGAACAATCATAAAAAAGCAGAACAAAGTCAGAAGACTTACACTTCCCTAAGGATGGATATATAGATGAACAAAAATAAATGTTTACATTTATGGTCAATAGATTTTTGACAAAGGTGAAAAGGTGTTTCAGTGGTGAAAGTATAGTTTTTTTAAAAAAACAAAACAAAACAAAACAATGGTACTGAGGCACTGCAAAAAGATTAATTTAGACCTCTTTCTCATATCATACACAACAATTTACTTAAAATTTTTGGATCACAGACATAAATGTAACACCTCAAACTCTTAGAAGAAAACATCAGAGTAAATATTTGTGACCTTGGGATAGGTAACTATTTCTTAAGTATGACACTGAAAGCAAAAGTGACAAAATGAAAAATAGGTCCACTGAACTTCATCAAAAATTTAAAAATATTTGTATGCTTCAAAGGTTATCATTAAGAAAATGAAGAAAAGTCTCAAACTGGGAAACAATAATTTACAAATCATAAATCTGACAAAGAACATTTATCCGTAATATACAAATAACTCTTAAAACTCAAACAATAAAAAGACAATCCAATTACAATTGGGCAAAGATCTGAACCGACTTTTCTCCAAATAAAATATACAAATGGTCAATAAGCCCATGAAAAGATACTCCACATCATTTGGACATGGTACACTTAAAATGGGTAAATTTTTTTTTTAATTAAATTTATTGGGGTGACAATTGTTAGTAAAATTACATAGATTTCAGGTGTACAATTCTGTATTACATCATCTATAAATCCCATTGTGTGTTCATCACCCAGAGTAATGGGTAAATTTTATGATATTTAAACTACAGCTTGATAAAGCTGTTAAAAAGATGTATTAAAGATCTATCGTAAAAGGAATGTAGGGATATGAAACTGAATTAGACACACCCTTTCCCACAATTTGCTTATGAGGAAGATGATTTATAAAGTGAATCTGTCACATGAGTTAAATGACATCTTCACTGGACAGCTGAAAGAAAGTGGTCAGAACTAGGAACATTTTAAATATCAGGAAATCTTTTGTCACTTCATAGCTATTTTTATGTACATATGCAGACACAGAATGATCTGGTGAAACAAAATAAAAAAGAAACACTGGGTATAAATTCTGAAAACATACTGTGTTTCCCAAATAATAAGACCTAGCTGGACAACCAGCTCTAATGCATCTTTTGGAGCAATATTTAATATAATACCAGGTCTTATTTTATTATAACATAAGACTGGGTCTTATATTAATTTTTGCTCCAAAAGACACATTAGAGCTGATTGTCCAGCTAGGTCTTATTTTCGAGGAAACACGGTAGCACATTATGGGATTTCAGAGGAAGGGCAATTTCTTTCTTCGGCCTGAGTGAACAGAAAAGTTTTATGGAGATGCTGATATTTAAACTGGCTATTAGCATTTGAGCAAATAGAAAATGCATAAGGGAAACCAGACAGAAAAACAGGGGAAGTGTGGGCAACACAAGGGGCACAATATACATAATGTAACATACATCCATTACATTACGGATGGCTCTCTTGCTTCCTCATCCCTTCTTACACCTGAAATGATTCCTCTCTATATATTCCATTTCTATTCACAAACAGCAAATTTTACCTCCTCTGCTTTGTTTTTCTCTGACTCAGTACCCTACGCAGTCCCCACCCCCTTCAGATGTGACAGGAGATCTGACCCAATACATTGCTCAAATCTCTCATTTGGAGATACATGACAATCTTGGGTTGTGATAATCTTAGACTCCCTAGATTGTAAACCTGAGGTACAGAGATTTTTCGTATTCTTTGTTACAGTTACTACGTGCAATGCCTTCTAAAAATTATTTGCTGAATCGAAGTGAATTCACTAAATATTTATTAAGGGCTTAGTCTTTGCCCAACATCAGGCTAAATAGAATACAGTGCAGGACTTGATTCTTGCCCTCAATTTGCTTATAGCCTAGCCAAAAAGTCCCAAGCTTCATGTGAAATAATTTAGAGAACGACAGGATATGCAATGTAATGCATTCAGGATTGGTGAACATCTGCCCCAGCTAATATTTAACAGGGACAGTAAAATCTGTCTGACCTAGCCACTCTTTGCCATTGGTCAAAGTGTTATAGACAGCCAGATAGAAGAGGAGAATAGAGACACAGTCAAATAAATGTGATACAAAGTGGCAGATGTTCCCTCAATGCCAAATTAACAACAAACAAGCACACTAATAAGAAAATCTGTTAGAAATGTCCATTAATCGTTGGTTTAAATCAAAATTGCACAACAGAGGATATGTCTTAAATGAAAATTGAGTCATCTCCTGTCTCATCTTAATAAACACCACACTCAAATTATTTGGTTCCATGAAGAGATGCTGGTAAAATTCTTTCAGAAATAAGTATTTGGTTCTAGGTAACTTTTTGCCAATGCATATTATCTGGACCATCATTGGTCCTTAGTGGCATTTGTGTCATGGACTACCTTTGATGAAAGCTGATAACTGTCTCCCAGGAAAAATGCACAGTTTTTTGCATGACATTTTAGATGAGTTTTGGATATGCCTCCAAAGTTCATTCATGTAAGTGAAGGCCCTTAGAGAAGACTCCTAGGCTAGGAAAGGAAAGTCTCAATCACAGGGAGCTAGTGAGCCATGGAAGCATGTGGGGTTCATTCCAGAACAGTTTAAAACAGAGGCCATCACCTGTCTAGTCCCAGTCCAAATCTCTGCAAATGAGATTTGCCAGGATCCCAGACACTTATCCTGAGTCTGTTAATCATTAAATATTTGAATCACTTAGTTAATGTGCTTCATTCTGATTCCATATCTTTCTGATTATAATTTGAGTTTCCTATACGTCTACCTATAAGGCAAGAATGCAAGGGCTAGGAGATGAGAGTAACTAATCCTTATAACTGTTGTAAATCTCATTGTAAATTAAATAAATTAGCCTTTGGGTTTATACATCAGCCCCTGTGAACTTGGTTAACATTAGTCAATATCCTTGGACCTAATCATCTCTAGGCCAATAAAAAGAAAAAAAATCCTGAATCTGCTCTAAGGTGAGGAGGATCCCTCAAGAGGCCTTGAAGCCGTTTTGGTGTTCATCCACCATTGCTGGTATCTCCTAAACTTCCACATATACATGTTGACCCTTGACCCATGCCTGTCCACTCAGTCTTTTAAAGTTTATAATCTGTCACATTCATTGTCAAGTTTGGTTTGTGAACATACACACCATATGTATAGTTTTAACCAGAAGTAGAAACAACTTTTGCATTATTTCACATACATATTTTAATGCATGTGCTTTTCATTTTGTAGTAATAATTTGACAAATTATAGGAATGGGCAAGAATTTGCTTAGGAGTTCCCTTTTGAAAAGTTTTCTCCAATAAACCACTTCTTGGTGCTTCTGTCAAAGACTGAACCTAGGGCATATTTGAAGGGGGAATAAAGTTCAATCTTGGATATTTTGGTAGGCACAACTCTAAGATGGCTTCCAAGAATCCTGACCCCTGGTGTGTGTACCTTATATAATCCCCTGTGTGAATATGATAGGATATCACCCTCACAATTAGGTTATGTTCTATGGCAAAGGTGAAGGAATTTTCCCAATGGAATTACGGTCCCCAATCAGTTGGTTTGAGTTAACAAAAGGAGAGGTGACCCTGGTTAAGCCTAACTTAATCACGTGAAACCTCAAAAGATGGGAGAAGTCAGAAAATTCTAAGCATAAAATAAGTTCTTCTGCTGCCCTGGAAGAAAGCAAATAATTTTAGGAGCTGCCTCTGTAGAGGGACATGCAGCTGCGACCTGAGGGCAGCTTCTAGAAGCTGAGAATGAACCACAGGTGATAGTGGAGAAGAAAATGGAGACCTCATTCCTATAACCACAAGGAATACAAAACTACCTGAATGAACTTGGAAGAGGACCCAAGTCCCAGATGAGAACACAGCCCACACATTGACTTGATTCAAGCCTTGTGACATCCTTATCAGAACAACGAACTACACTGTAAACTGGACTTCTGACCTATAAAAATGTGGGATATAAGAAATAGGTGGCTTAAAAGCCATTGAAGAGAGTGATGTCATAGAAATGGTGTCAGTGAAGTGGTCTTGAGTTCTCCTCTGGAACTTACCACAAGTTGAACATCTATAACCCATCAAAGGAATCTCTGCTCATCACACAGAACAGCTAAGAGACTGTACCAGGATTACTTGAAGGTGGGCAAACCCGGTAAGCAGGGGAAGAGGGAAGGGAGCAATGTGGAGACGCAGCCCGCATCCACGGCTGTGGAGACACAGGGGGCCCCAGGACTCAGACTAGAGATTGAAGCAGTCAGGCTCTGGGCTCTTTCCCTGCACCCCACAGTACTGCCAAGAGTTCAGCATACCCAGCATTTGAGGCAGTGATTGCAGCTGAGAACTACTGCTGGGGTCTTGGTCAGACAGAAAGCAAACTCCATACCTAGGCCCCTCCCCTCGCTCTCCCACTCTCTCTGGAGACCCCGCCCTTCCAGAGTCTCAAGCTGGTCCCTGAACTGAAGAGTAGTTGACAGATTACAGAGGAGCTGTAGTGCTCAGGACCTGGAAAAAGCCAGTTTGCAGCTGTGACCTAGAGAAGAGGCTAGGCAGGGAGCTAGAAGACACCTGCCTTCCGAGCCCCCACCTTTTCTAGGCAGGTTACGGTTGCACAGACAAATACAGAGGTCAGCAGCGGGTGTCAGAGGCAGCTCTGGGCTTTCAGCAGCTCAGAAATATCACACTCTCCAAACTCCCCCAATGGAAGAAGGGCCCTAAGACCCATGAGACCTGTGCACAGGGAATAAGCCCACCCCTCAGCGGCTGGCTTTGGTGCTCTCAGAGCCCGTATGTGCAGGTGAGAGCAGAAACTGCACTGACTTCGTAAAAACTTCCAACCACACCCCATAGCCCCAACCATCTAGAATTGCAGTCTCAGGGTCACTCTGGGCGCCAGATGGCCGGCTTTGCCTCCACAAGACGTAAAGGAGTCTTTGTACATCAGAGGACAACCTGGAGATAGCTTGGGGGCTTAAGCCAAGACTGGTGCTTCTTTCTTTTGTTTTTATTTTTGTTTTATTTTAGTATTATCATTTTTAGCATATATATATATACATATTATCCCCTTTCTCCCTTTCTCTCTCTCTTCTTTTTTTTTTTTTTCCTTGCCCTACTTTTCCTCTGTCTTTCCATTTTTCTGTACTGATTTATTTTTTGGTATTGTTATTTTTTGTTTCTTTCTTTTCTTTTGATATTTTTATCTGTGTTGAGTGCTGGTTGTCCATTGTTTTCACACGTGAGTGTATTTCATTTTTTATTTGCTGCTGTTGTTGTTATTGTTGTGCTTGTTGATTTGCTTTGCTCTGAAATTGCCCTATACCAGGGCCCAGCCCAAGAGGTACAAAAATCAACATACCCAGAGGCTAACGCCAGACCAAACCAGATTATTACTGGGTTTGACCTACAAGTGACACACCCAGAGGGAATTCTCTTTGGCGCAAGAGCCCATATGGGCCAAGCCTCACCTGAGGGGTCAACCCTCACACAGCAGAATATCCACTGCGGGCAGAGCCAAGTCTCACAACTAGTCAGCCTAGGAGTCAATCCCACCTCCTGACAAGCCAAAAGTAATTAAATCTCAACTTTAACAGGAGAATACACACAACACAAGGTTCACCTCTGGAACATATGCACAGGAGAATAGGGAAGTGGTGCCATTCAAATATAAAGGACACATACTATATACGTCTACCCAGCAAAGACTGAGACTCCCAGGGGATCTACCTAACACATCGAAGCAAACAAAGAGAGTCAACCAGAATGAAGAAACAGAGGAACATGTCCAAATAAAAGAACAGAAGAAACCTCCAGAACTGGAACTAAATGAAATAGAAGTAATTAACCTACCAGAGACAGAGCTTAGAACACTGATGATAAGAATATTTAAGGAGCTTAGTGACCACATAAAGAAGGATAGAGAAATCATAAAAAACAACCAGTTAGAACTAAACAATACAATAACTAAAATAAAGAACACACTTGAAGGAATTACCAGCAGGTTAGATAAGGCAGAGGATCGAATCAGCAATTTAGAAGACAAGTTAGCAGAGATCACCCAAGCAGGACAACAAAAAAAGAATAAAAAACAATAAAAATGGTTTAAGAGACCTCTGGGATAACATCAAGCGCAACAAACATGCGCATCATAGGAATACCAGAAGAAGAGAAGGAGCAAGGGATGGAGAACATATTTGAAGTAATAATGACTGAAAATATCCCTAACCTGGTGAAGTAAATCGACATATAAGCCCAGGAAGTACAGAGAGATCCAGCCAAGATGGACCCAAACAGGCCCACACCAAGACACATTATAGTTAAAATGGCAAAGGTTAAAGACAAAGAGAGAATTCTAAAAGCAGCAAGAGAAAGACAGAGGGTTACATACAAGGGAACTCCCATAAGACTATCAAATGACTTTTCTACGGAAACTTTCCAGGCCACAAGGGAGTGGCAGGAAGTATTCAAAGTTATGAAAAACAAAGGCCTACAACCTAGATTGCTTTGTCCAGCAAGGTTATCATTTAAAATTGAAGGAGAGATAAAGAGCTTCCCAGAAAAGAATAAACTAAAGGAAGTCATTACCAATAAGCCTGCCTTGCAGGAAATGTTAAAAGGGCTTCTGTAAGCAGAAGAAAGATGAAAACAATCTAACTAATGAAGACCAGAAATACAAATAACAAAATGACAACTATCGTGTTTCCCCGAAAATAAGACTGGGTCTTATATAAATTTTTGCTCCAAAAAATGCATTAGAGCTTATGTTCAGGGGATGTCATCCTGAAAAATATTGCTAGGCCTTATTTTTCCTGTTAAGTGTTATTTTCGGGGAAACATGGTATGTACCTATCAATAATCACTTTACATGTAAATGGATTAAATGCTCCAAACAAAAGATATAGGGTGGCTAGTGGATAAGAAAACAAGACCCTTGCATATGATGTATACAAGAGACTCACCTCAGATCAAAAGACACACACAGCCTGAAAGTGAAGGGTTGGAGTAAGATATTTCATGCAAATGAAAATGAGAAAAAATCTGGAGTAGCAATACTTATACCGAACAAAATAGACTTTAAAATGAAGAATATATTAAAAGAGAAAGACAGGCACTACATAATAATAAAGGGATCTATCCAACAAGAGGACATAACCCTAGTAAACATTTATACACCCAACATAGGAGCACCTAAATATATAAAACAGATATTGACTGATATAAAGATAGAGATCAACAGTAACACTATCATAGTAGGGGACTTCAACACACCACTGACAAAAAGGGATAGGTCCTCTAGACAGAAAATAAATATAGAAACAGCGGCCTTAAATTACACATTGGTCCAGTTGGATCTAATCGACGTTTTTAGACCATTTCTCCCCAGAGGTGCAGAATATCCATTCTTCTTGAGTGCACATGGAGAATTTTCCAAGATAGATCACATGGTAGGCCACAAAATGAGTCTCAATAAATTTAAGAAAATTTAAATCCTATCAAGTGTCTTTGCCCACAGTGCTATGAAATTAGAAATCAATTACAAGAAGAAAACTGGAAGACACAAATTCATGGAGGCTGAGTAACATGTTACTAAATAATGAATGGGTCAACGTGAGATCAAGGAAGTAATCAAAGGATACCTCGAGAAAAATGCAAATGAAGCACAACGACCCAAAATCTGTGGGATGCAGCGCAAGCAGTGTTAAGAGGAAAGTTCATAGCAATGCAGGCCTACCTAAAGAAACAAGAAAAATCTCAAATAAACACTCTATCCTTACACTTAAGGGATCTGGAAAAAGAACAGCAAAATATGTCCAAGGGGAGTACAAGGAAGGAGATAATGAAGGTCAGATTGGAAATAAATGAAATAGAGACCAAAAAAAAAAAAAAAAAAACAAAACAAAAAAAAACCCCACAAAAGATCAATGAAGCCAAGAGGTGGTTTTTTGAGAAGTTAAGCAAAACCAACACACCTTTAGCCAAACTCATCAAAAAAATTTTAAAAAGATCCAAATTAATATAATCAGAAATCAAAGAGAAGTGCCAACAGACAGCACAGAAATACAAAAAAAATTAAGAAATTACTATGAGCAACTGTACGCCAACAAATTAGACAATCTGGAAGAAATGGATAATTTTCTAGAAGCATACAACCATCTAAGTATAACTCAAGTAGAAATGGAAAATCTGAATCGACTGATTGCTAGCAGGAAAATTGAATCACTAATCAACAAGATCCCAACAAACAAAAGCCATGGACCAGATGACTTTACAGGTAAATTCTACAAAACATTCAAAAAATAATAAACACCTATTCTCCTCAAACTATTCCAAAAAATTGAAAAGGAGGGAAGGCTCCCAAACACTTTTTACAGGGCCACTATCACCCTGATCCCAAAATCAGACAAAGACATTACACAAAACAAAACAAAACAAAACAAAACGAAAACTACAGGCCAATATCCCTAATGAACATAGATGCCAAAATCCTCAATCAAATATTAGCAAACAGAATTCAGCGATACATTAAAACTGACTCTGGGTGATGAACACACAATGGGATTTATAGATGATGTAATACAGAATTGTACACCTGAAATCTATGTAATTTTACTAACAATTGTCACCCCAATAAATTTAATAAAAAAAAAAAAGAGGAATGAGAAAACGATCATACACCATGATCAAGTGGCATTCATTCCTGGTATGCAAGGTTGGTTCAATATCTGCAAATCAACTAATGTGATACACCACATTAACAAAATGAAAAATAAAAATCATATGATCATATCAATAGATTCATAAAAAGCATTTGACCAAATCCTGTAGCCATTTATGACAAAGTCTCTTAAGAAAGTGGGAATAGAGAGACCATATCTCAACATAATAAAGGCCTAAAGGGTAAATCCACAACTAACATGATACTCATTGGGGAAAAGCTAACACCATTCCCCTTAAGATCAGGAACAAGGCAAGGTTGCCCACTTTCCCCACTGTTATTCAACATAATTCTGGCAGTTCTAACCACAGCAATCAGACAAGAAAAAGAAATAAAAGGCATCCAAATTGGTAAGGAGGAAGTAAAATTGTCATTATATGCAAATGACATGATAGTATACATAGAGAACCCTAAAGACTCCACCAAAAAAGTATTAAAACTGATAAATGAATTTAGTGAAGTAGCAGGATACAATATTAATATTCAGAAACCAGTTGCATTTATATACACCAATAATAAACTATTAGAAGGAGAAATTAAGAAAACAGTCCCATTTACAATTGTTTCAAAAATTGTAAAATACTTAGGAATAAATTACACCAAAGAAGTGAAAGACCCGTACTCAGAAAATTATAAGATACTGAAGAGATAAATTAAATAATATACAAATAGATGGAAAAACACACCACGCTCATGGATAGGAAGAATTAATATCATTAAAATGTACATACTGCCTAAGGCAATATACCGATTTAACTCAATTGTTATCAAACTACCGAGGACATCTTTCACAGAAATAGAACATATAATCCCAAATTTTATATGGAACTATAAAAGACCCCGGATAGCCATGGTAATCTTGAGAAATAAGATTAAAGTGGGAGGTATCATGATACCTGACATCAAATTATACTCCAAGTCTATAGTGATCAAAACATAATGGTACTGGCATAAAAACAGATATATAGATCAATGGAACAGAATAGAAAGCCCAGAAATAAAGCCATGCCTATATGGTCATTTAATCTATGACAATGGAAGCAAGACTTTACATTGGGGTAAAGATACTCTATTCAATAAATGATGCTGGGAAAACTGGACAAACACATGCAAAAAAAATGAAGCTGGACCACCTTCTTACACCGTATACAAGAATAAATTCAAAACGGATTAAAGACTTATATGCAAGATCTGAAACCATAAAACTCGAAGAAGGAAATATAGGAAGAATGTTTGCAGACGTTACCCTTAGTAATATTTTTACTGATGTATCCCCTCAGGCAAGGGAAGTAAGAGAAAAAATAAACACATGAGATTACATCAAACTAAAAAGGTTTTTTTTGTGTGTGTGTTTTTTTTTTTTTTACAGCAAAGGAAACCATCAATAAAACAAAAAGGCATCCTACTAAATGGGAGAAGATATTTGTAAATGATACATCTGATAAGGGGTTAATATCTAAAATTTATAAAGTCACTCAACTCAACACCAAAAACATAAGCAACCCAATTAAAAAATGGGCAGAGGACATGAAGAGACATTTTTCTAAAGAGGTCATACAGATGGCAAACAGACATATGAAGAAATGCTCAACCTCACTAATCATTAGAGAAATGCAAATAGAAACCACAATGAGGTACCACCTCACTCAGGTCAGAATGTCTATCATCAATAAATCAACAAAAAACAACTGCTGGCAAGGATGTTGAGAAAAGGGAACCCTCATGCGAAACCCTCATGCACTGTTGGTGGGATTGCAGATTGGTGCAGCCACTATGGAAATCAGTATGGAGGTATCTCAAAAAAACGGAAATTAAATTACTTTATGACCCAGCAATTCCACTCCTAAGTATCTATTCCGATAAATCAAAGCACTAATTCAAAAAAAATTTATGCACCCCTATGTTTATTGCAGCACTATGCACAATAGCCAAGACATGGAAACAACCAAAATGTCCATCAGTAGATGACTTTTCCAAGAAATTGTGGTACATCTGTACAGTGGAGTATTACTCGGCCATAAAGAAGAATGAAATCTTACCATTTTCAATGATATCAATGGACCTAGAGAACATTATGCTAAGTGAAATAAGTCAGACAGAGAAAGACAAATACCATATTATCTCACTTATATGTGGAATCTAAAGAATAGAATAAATGTGCAAACTAATCAGAAATAGTCTCAGAGATATAGAGGAAAAACTGAGGGTTGGTAGATGGGAAGGGGGTGCGGATGAGGGAGAAGTTGAGGAGGAAAAAAGCCATTAAGTTTGTGGCAATTTGTCATGTAGCAATAGAAAACTAATACAAAAATAAATTAAGAACCTGTGGCCTAACAGGATAACGTGGACCATGTAGACAATATTCCACAGCAGCTGTGACTTTCAATGGTCAGGTGGCAGCATAACGATTCCAGTCTTCTCATAAAGCTTTGATTGTTCTTTAGGCCAGAACTTTACTAAGGGAGCTAGCTACACACCAATTCGCCAGGCAGATCAGATCAAACTAAATCAGATAATTTATTTTTGCACCCCACATCATTCCTTATTAAATATGTACAGTTTTCCAGAAGACAGCTATTTTTTCTCCTTTTCCTCCTAGCCCCCTGGCCTAATATGGCTTCAAAGCCTCCTCCCCAGTCATAGTTGCTGTTTGAAATTCATTGTTGATTCCTAAGTAACTGTGTTAGTTACTTAGGAATTGTTTATACTGAACAGCCCTTGTAACAACAGCAAACCATGTGCAAAACTCATGTATGTATCCCAACATAAATGATGATAACCCCATGTCCCATGTTCCATATTTATTGTTTTTCTCTCTTATGTTTCCAACAAAACATACTCGTCTAGTGTCCATTCTCATAGATTCCTGGTAGATGAGAGGTGTTAATCTGATATGTTCATTCATCCAACAAGTATTTATAGGATGACCTATCACATGCAAGAGACAGTCAACATTCTCTGTGGGACAAAGCCAGCTTCATGGGTCTGTGCAGTTGCCCAGGGCTCTATATGTACAAGGGCTCTGTTCTTTCTTTAATGCACTACCTTTGCCATCTTGAAATTTCTAATTATTTTGGAACAAGGGGCCCTGCATTTTCATTTTACACTGGGCATTAGAAATTATGTATCTGATCCTGCTGTGGAAATATAATATAAAGGGGTACATAACTGGACTAAAAGAATAGTGGGCTATCTACATGCTAGTCTGTCATTAAATGATTGAATAATTTTAGACAAGTCAATTCCCTCTCTGAACCTCAGCTGTCTCTCCTCTAAATTGAGGGGATAAGAATGGGTCAGTGTTTCCCAAACTTGCCTGATAATGAGAATCACCAGGGGTGGTTGTTATGAGTATAAAGTACATATTCTGAGTGTGAACTTCTAGTCCTTTCTGTCAGCTTGCTCCCATCCCACTGTCTCCAACAGTCCCCTGCATCCCAGCACTGATGTTCCACCCCCCACCCATAGCCATATAACAGGTCACATCTGTTGGAGTGAGGGGCATGAAATCAGGGTAGGCTTCATGGAGGAAGCTTCGCCTGAGTTGGACCTTGAGGGATGGGGCAGGATCTCCCAGGCAGAGATGAAGGGGAAGATTTTCCAGAGACAGATGATATTTTCATGCAGAACCAAGGATGGTGCATAGATACAGAGCATAGGCTCATAAATCAGGGGGATGAGGTTCAAATCAAGATCTAGCAGTAAATGTCTCTTCCTGTGACCCTCAGCCCTCTTCTATGTCAGTGTGAACTTCACTCTCATAGACACTCGCATATACACAATGTGTGTATGAGAATAGGTCTATATCCCTATATTTTGGTTCTTTCCCCTTACAGTTTTGAGAACATAAAAATTTCTGTTATTTGGTCAGTGGAAATGTGAACTCAGCCTCTTTTGCTAGCATCCTTTTCTATGACAGCCTATTTAAATAGCCACCAAAGGGTTCTCTGTGTCTCTGAGGATCACACTCCTATGGGCTTGTGGGTGCGTGAGTATACACAGTGTTATTTCCATTCTGTATACTTCCTATTTGTGATATCCCGGCATTATTGGCACAATTCTTTAGAACATCTGCACATGTTGTACAAGCAGCAGTAAAATCACCAAATAGTAAACAGTACTAATTATTTTTTTATTTGACTGACATATGGACTAACACAAATAAAATAGGAAATTTAAAGGAAATTTCAAAAATCAGTAGCATGAAAGCAAGCAGGAGAACACCCTTTTTAACCCCGCAACAGTTCGTAATTCCCTGGCAATTTGCAGAATCACCTTGCTTCTTTCACAAACACATTCCCATCACAATGGGTGAAAATAGTCATGTCAATGCCAATAATTTCAAAGTCATGATGTTCCTGTCCTTGAGCTCAATTTCCCAGTGCCACTGCTTAATGCTTCACACAAAGCACAATTTGGATGCCTGACTTTGCAAATGCGGGCACCGACATTTAATACAGTGGGAGTTTTGCTGTAGCTTGCATCATTTCATGCAATTCAACAAGCTACCAGCTTTGTGAGTGACTTTGCTGTGGCCTTAGAGGAAACTAAGCTTACTGATTCATACCCTGTCACTGAGAGCAGAATAAGTTGGAGGTCAACCTGGGATCTTTGTCAGGTTGAAACCTAAACATCAGCCAATGCAGAAAGAACAGCTCATCTCAAAGCATCTTTTTCTGGGCTGTGGGAAAGTCGGTGCAGCAGCACAATATCTCAGCTCCACAAAGGCCTTATTAAGTGTGACAGCAACAGCTGGAGTTGCTAGAACTGGCAGAACACTGAAGGAAACACAGGCCCATTGGAGAAAGGAGGAAAAAAAAGTATAATTTGAAATATTAAACAATGTATCTCTGGGCTGCTGATGGCCATAAAAATCCCAGCAGCTTGAGTGGAGTTTTGTATTGCATTGAAGGCAATAGCTATGATTCCCTTCGGACACCTTGACTCGTCACATTTCCCCCTACGAACATAATATGAAACAGCACTTTGGAAAGCCAATATATATCTTGTGTAGGTTGATGAATAACAATAGTGAGAGTGCTTGGAATGAGCAGAAATGTGTTTATTTAATAAACAGCTATAAGCCAGAGAGAAACTCCTGCGGTCAGCATTCAAGGCCTTCTATCTGCTTAGCTTACCCCACTACATCAGACTTTACTTCACTGCACTCTACCATGAACAGGTCATGAATCCTCTCAGCACACGCCATATTCATTCCTCTCTATGTGTCTTCACTCTATTTTTGACTCTGTTTGCAATAACCCTCTCTCCAACCTCAAACAACTGACTTCTCACATCTTTCTTTGAGAGCTACCTCAGATCCCATCTCCTCCCAAAACCCTTCCCATGTAACAAACCCCAGTGATATCTTCCTTGTATTTATTTCTATAGTGCTTACTAGCTGCACCACACAGCCCGGCCCCTGCTTCTAAATGATGTATGATTCTCTAAGAACTTCTGGAGCTCAGGGACTTATATTCCCCATAGTGCCTAAGAGGTATCATCACATAGTAATTTGTAAAATACTGTTCGGTGGTAAAATGTGTGACCTTTGAATCCCAACTCTAAGCTATGTGTGTGACTACAGGCAAGTTATTTAACTTTACTAAGCTCCAGTTTCCTCATCTGTGAAATAGAAATACAATAGTCCGTAGGTATCCACAGGGGATTCGTTCCAGGGGATCTCCCCTACAGATATCAAAATCTGCAGCTGCTGAAGCCCCTTATATAAAATGGTAACGGGGGTCAAATATATGGTGGTGGAAGGAGAACATAATGTGATATATAGATGATGTATTATATAATTGTATATTTGAAACCTATGTAATTTTACTAACTATTGTCACCCCAATAAACTTAAATAAAATTTAAAAATGGTGTGAAACAATGCATATAGTTGGCCCTCTGCATCTGCGGATCCCTAACTGCTGCTTGAAACTACATGGTTTCTTGAATCTGCAGATGCACAACCTGTGGCAATGGAGGGCTGATTACAATAATAGCTACCTCACAGAATTAATTATATCCTGTTCTCAAATTTCATTCCTAGTATTGAATTTATATTAATGCTCTTACTTCTGGTGAGAGCGGGCACGGTGGGGGGGATGCTGTTTCCCAGAGTCTTTGGTCTACCTTCCTCAGTAAAGAAGGCTGTTGAATACTGACCCAAATCACTGGGTTGAATGGCCACCAAACATGATTTTTGACCTTAAATAGGGAATTGAAGATAGGAGACTTTTCATCCTTTCCCCCCCCTTTCTTCTCAAATCTCATCCTCCAGGTGCTTACGGGAATGTAAGCAACTGGATGCTCATTCATGTTCTAAAGGTGGGTTCTTAAAAGTTGCTGAAAATGAAAAACATAGCCTTAAGTAGTATTTGTGAAAGTGGCCTAAAACTAATAATAATAATAACAGCAACGACAACAATAAAATTTTTTGACGTTTCCTGTGTGTTTATTAAGTGCCAGTTGCTGTTCTAGGTACTCTGCATAGATTAACTAACTCATTTTGCCCTCATCAGAATCCTATGAGATAGGTATTATAATTATCCTCACTTTATAGATGAGAAACTAAAGCACAGAGAGATTAAGCAATTTTCCTAAGGTTACACAGTAAGAAAGGAGCCAGGGTTTGAACCCATGTCTATCTGACTCCACAACCTGTGTTCCTAATCATTACTATATCATACTGAGTCTCCAATAACATTTAAAAAAATAAAAGAAAAATAAACCTAATACCTAAAGTTTTCCAAATAAATATGGTGATGAGGTAGATTGGTTGGTTTTTAATGTAAATTAATGATACCAGAAACCTCGATGTCATACTTACCTAATTTTTCTTCCTTACTTCCCACATCCAATTACTCACAAAGTCCTATACATTCTACCTCCCAAATAGCTCTCAAATGCATTTATTCTTTCTTCCCCCAAGTCACCACCTTAGTTTAGGCATCATCATCATCATCGCTTGCCTCTTAACTGGCCTCTTCACTCTATATTTCCCACTTTTAGTCCAGAGGGCAGCTAGGGTGATTTTTCTAAATTGCAAATCTGATAAAACCATACCTTGCATAAAACTCTTATGTGGTTCCCCAGTGTCTTAAAAATAAAAATCTAAACTTCTTAACCTGACTTATATCATAAAATATATTTCATGATTTGAATTATATTTCCCTCTTCAGGTAATTTCTTGCAAGGACACCCTTCTCCAAGTGTGTATTGCAATAATAAAATAAATTACAATTCCTCAAAAATGCCTTGGTCCCTCTGAAATCATAATACATACAGAGAAAATATTGTGGCTTGGGCTGAAGGGATACAAGAAGCTGCTGAGGGCTTTAAGAGAAACTAAGTCATAAGCTCAGAGCAGAAAGAGTATAAATTCTGTGCAAATGGATAAATGCAGTCACTGCCTTTTTAATATTTGTAAACCACATCAGAAAAACCAGTTTGAACTATAGTGACTGTACTTTACAGAAGAATTTTATGCTAGCAATTAAATCTTTAACAAATATATTTAAATCCCATAGGAAAGATTTTTTCCCCCTTATTTTAAAGACCCAACAAACATATTTGTAAATATTGAAACTATAAAATTTCTGAGTTCTATTTAAAAGAGTTTTTCAATATACAGCCTATATTTTACTTTGAAAAATTAGTACTACATAGGCAGGGTAAAATGAGAAAATCAGATGAAAAAGGGTAAATTGCCAGCTGAAGGTCACCAAGCTAATTACTAGCGAAGCCCAGATTAGAGCCTCTAGTGATTCCTAAGCTAGCTATCTCAAGATTGGCTTGATAAATAATGTGCTTTTTACCTCATAAAAAAAAAAATACTAGAGACCTTCACCCTCCAGTCATGGGTTAAAATTGAACGCTTAAATCAACATTTTCCCCCAAGTGTTTCCAGTGCTTCCGATTCCAGGAGACTCAAGAGTCACTGAACAGTAGAAGATGAATTGTGCCATTAGGCAGTGAATGCAAAATTGGGTTTAATCTGGCATTAAATGCTCCAATTTATACCCATTGTCACTCCCATTAGCTTCTGCCTCCCAACAACATGCACAAAAATTTGCATATGGATTAAGTTGAATTTCCTTCTTATGAGTTTCTTCACTATGTATTTCTTTGATTTTATCTTCATCAAGTTCTCATTTTACAGGAGATAGCAGTGACAATATTATACAGTAACTAAATCTTTACTCCTTAAAGTGGGAGCCTATATATTTAAATACTCAAATTTCCTGATTTTCTTTTATCCTGCCTGGTTTCATCAATAACTGTTTTTGCAATGTCTTTATTAGAACCAAATTTTCTACATATCTTTGCTTCATTTTTCTGGTTAAAGCCAGATAACTAATGAGTATACACTCCCAGCCATCACTCATTTCATGCCTTTTTGCATTGATTAACAAGCTGATTTTTCTATGATGGCCCATCACCAGCTATATTTATTTTTAATACCCTGTTATTGCACAAGGCTAATTTACCCAGTGTTAGTTCCATCTGTTTTCATCAACCTTATCAAATAGCATACAGTCAAAAATGGGTGTACAACAGAAAGCAAATTAGTGGTTGCCAGGGGCTAGGCGGAGATGGGGGATGGTGAATGAATGCTTAATGGTAGGAGGTTTCCTTTGGGGGTGATGAAAATGTTTTGGAACTAGATAGAGGTAATGGTTACACGAAATTGTGAATATAATAATAGCCACTGAATTGTACACTTCTAAATGGTTAATTTATATTACACGAATTTCACCTCATTTTTTAAAAGAGGTAATAAAAAATTATAGGCCAACATGGCACTTATATGGTGTGGAAGAAAGGTAGGCAATAAACAAACAAGAAAGTAAATCACATTCTACATTAGAAGGTGCAGGATTACAAAGAGAAAAATTAGCAAGTTTAAACTGAAGCAGGGGAATATTGCTTTAAATAGGATAGCCAAAGTAGACCTCATTGTAAAGATGGCATTTAACTTGAGGATGTTAAAGGAGCTAGCCAAATGGGCATAAGATAGAAGAATACTCCAGGCTGAAGGAATAGCAAGTGCAAAGGCCCTGAGGTCCCAAAGGTATCTGGAGGACTATCAACTCAAAGATGATTTTGCCTGACTTTAAGGCCAAATGCAGGGGCTAAGAAAACATCACTATCTTCTGGCAGCATCTGAGATCAACTTATGTTCTGTTTGATGGCTAGGTTGGCTTGCCTGGCCAAAGCTGCACAGAATAAGGATAACACTCTGGACCAGGACTGACACTTATTATCATTTAGACCTTCTATTTCTAGAAGTAAATATTAATAGAAGCACTTAAACTTTTGGTTGAAATTTGAATTGACATTTTGGTCATTGGCCATTTTCAATAAGTCAACTGCTTCTACATAACTGAGGAGTACATTAAGATTTAAATTTGGGGAGGTAAAATTTCACTTGGTTTGCCCATTTTCTTTGCCCATTTAATTGCAAAATTAATCTTGTTCCAACAAATAGAACCATTTGAAAAATTTGAAAAATGAATGCATAGTCCTTCTGGGTCTCACCTTTTTCCTCTTTTCCAGAGAGACTGATACTTTTCCCTAGAGAACTAGACTAAGATGGCCACTGAAATGTTGCGAACATTAGATACTTTTGTGCCTTCCTTCTCCCCATGCTATCCTGACCCCAGTTGCACCAGGCTGTGTTAAAAGAGGTTCTTCTGTACCTGCGGTTGAATCACTTAGCAGCATGGCTTGCTTTTGCTTACTGACCTTATCCTGGCTTCATCTTAGCTTACTCGTGCTTAATTTCCTTTTTCTCCATTTTCACATATTTTATGTATTTTCATAAGCTGGCTCAAGGCTTTTGGGGAATTAAGTGGGATATGAAAAACAACTGAAGGAAGAAAATGGTGAAAGACCTAATAAGTCAAAAGACAAGAACAGATTGACAAAAATGCATCTGCCAATAATTTGTGGTGTGACCAGTCTGGCTGAGCCTCTTTGGTCTTCTCTGTTCCCTCAGCAACATAAACCAATACTCATATTCATATGAATATATGCAAAGAAGAGAACACACTTGCAGCACAGAGTGTCAAGATCTTGACCTTGGGAATGTCAAGATATACCAGAGGATAAATTCACTCCCAAATATTACCAATATTAGTGATTTTTTTCAAGCAAATAAGAGCAAATTATGTGAGTCCTGCTCCTAGAAGAAGACACTAACAGAGACACCAGCATAAGAGATAACAATTCACTTAGCTACAGTTAAATACATTTGCTGTTGCATTTACTTTATTTTTCATCTAAGATCTAATTGAGATTATGAAGGCTTTCAAAGAGGTGTGATTCATAAAAGATTATAATTCAATGCATTCAGAGAACTAGTTAACAGGGCATTTTAGATAAAAGAAGGCACAATGCCCCACAGAGTTTTTAATTAGAATTTACTTGGGCCCAAATCCCTACCTGTAAATGAATTGCTACATAATCCTTGTTGATGCCATAAGAACAAATGTGTACTTCCAAAGGTTTTTCTAAAGCAACCTTTCTTTGTGGAAAAGCATAACATCGAAAATATGAATGTTTGGAGGCTTTTGGTTTCCCCCACCCCTTCACTCCCCCACCCTCGCACACCATGAATTCATTTATCTAAACCTTGGTGAGTAACAAAGCAATTATTTTACTAAACTGCATATTAAATCAGCTGCCTTCACAAATCCTGAACAAAATAAAGGCTAGTGAGGCTTTTGAGGGAGATCATTCCTGGAAGTTATTAATTGCCAATATTTTTAAAAAGAATACTTGAATACAATGCAATGCCACCGGAATGTGCCTCTAGTCATCCCTCACATGTCATGGGAGAATAAACAAATTATAAAAAATATGTAACAATGAGATGCACCACCTCTTCAGGAGCTTAGCAACCTGGCTACAAATTGTCTGTTGACTACAAGGAAGAAAATGCCTGCCAAGGAGGACTGTTTGTGGTTAACAGGGCCCAAATTCATAATCTGAGACTAGCAGTCATTGTTTGCAGAAGCCCCTCTCATGCACACTGCATTTCAGGGAACAGCGCAGACTTAGCTGCCAGGCCTCCTGCACTCTGCTCCTGTTTTCTGAGTTGACCCTTATAAGAGAGCTCCGAGGATAGTATTTTAACCAATAGGACTGAGACTCTCTATCCAGTTAGAGCTGTGCAGCTATATCCTCATTAGCATCTTCATCGACCAATCAGAGCAACTCCATTCCAAGAAATCAGGACAGTGCTTTTTGAGCCAATAAAACTGCAAGGATTTGGAGTTCTCATTTGCAGGCACTATTCTCTATATAACCCAGCTTCACCTCAGCCATACTGGAGCACACATTCAGTTTCTATTGAGATTGTGTTTCCCTGGCAGGAGCAGCAACATTGGCTGGAGCTTTCTCATAGGACTGAAGTGGAGCTGTTTCACTGGAGTGGAATGGAGGTACAGCACTAGACCTATAATACCGGGGCTGCCTCCCCAGGCTGCCTAACCAGAGCTGTTTTACCTGAGCTGTTTCACAGCCATGCTGATTCACAGCCATGCTGTATCATAATTGAGATGTACCACTCTTGAGCTGTCTTACAGCCATGCTGTTCCAAAGCCAAGCTGTATAGCAATTAAGCTGTTACACACCCGAGCTGTTTCACAATTGAACTGTCTGCACTTAATAAACTCTCTCACCTCTCAATGAACCCCACATTAGGGATTCCTCTTGGTGTTTAATTGACGGTGATGAACTTTGGTTAAGCAGTCCTACCAAGATTAATCAATAGACCTTGTAACACTAATTTTTCTCTGCTTTCTACCAGGAGAAGAAATGTGGGTAAAAGATGAAATGGACCAAGTCCTGATGTTTCTGTCGAAATTATTCTAAGCCCTAAAATCATTTCTGATCTCCTGGGTTTCAAGTTTATTGATAGGGAATGTGTATGGCACCCTGTTTAATTATGTTATCTGTTAAAAACCCACATCACTAGTTACTCTGACTTTTACAAGTTCCAAGCAAGATCTTTGAAACTTTCTTCCAGGGAAGGTTTGACTTAAGGAAGTTTACCACAGCCTAGTCCAGGAGACATCGCAAAGAGAAAGAGTGAGCTGTTCTGTTCCCAGACTGATTGGGTACTTAGTACGAATGGGGAAATGAACAACTTTATGCTGAACTTTTAGAATGCCTGCAGCACAATTCTGACAAGATTAGTGTATATGTAAAAATACATATTCCAAAGTGAAGTAGTTAGGTGGACATGGTAGTCTCTCACAACTTAATTTTGTTCATTATTTTATACCGCTTATTCATTCAATTGACACTTAACTGTGGTTTGAATCTAGCAAAAATATCTTGGACATATGGGGAAAGAACAAAGGTCTAAAGTTGCTTTTCATCTTAACTATTTGTCATGTATATATAAAGTTGTGAGAGTACTTGTACAATTCTTTTTTTTTTTTTGCAATTTTTTTTTATTAAATTTATTGGGGTGACAATTGTTAGTAAAATTACATAGATTTCAGGTTCTTAAAGTCTTGAACATGCACTTTAAAATTTGAAGATTTCATGTTAATTCCCGGGCCTTCCTCATGTATATAACTTCATGAAATGTCATGCCAACTATTTCTGTATCCAAATAAGATTTCCCAACAAAGAACAAAAAATAGCTTGTCTCAAGAAACAATATTGTAACAGAAGTTATATGATTATATTTAGGGTTGGAAATTAAAGGACTTTTTCCATAAAGGAACTACTTTAAGCCACAGACATTACTGCTATAACAACATATAATTCACAGTCATCTTTAACTGGCTTCTTCAAGTCAGTTACTAGAAGTCTCTAGATACTGAGATACTCATAGATCACATACAATTCCAATAAAAGAAAATTGGATGCATTTCATTCCTTCAGTGGAATTGTGGATCTCATTTTTATTTTTCTTAGAAGGAGTATTATATTCCTGCACATTCTTTGAAACTACGTCAAGTTGCCCTGTCCTAACATGAAATAATACTTTTTTTTAAATTAAATTTATTGGGGTGACAATTGTTAGTAACTGATTCTGGGTGATGAACACACAATGGGATTTATAGAAATAATACTTTTGATTCACCCTCTGCCCAGGTATTAGGGGAACAACAAAGGTTCAGATAGTGGTTTTGCAAAGAGGGTGTTTGTTTATTTTATTTTTAAATACTTTTAATGAAATGTAGCTAACATACAATATTATATTAGTTTCAGGTGTACACCATAGTTATTCAACATTTATATACCTAAAGAAGTGATCACCATAATAAGTCCATCCACACTATCTGACACCATATCACACTATCACAATATTATTGACTATATTCCTTATGCTGTATATTACATACCCAAGACTTACCGTATTTGTTTTATACCTGGAAATTTAAACTTCTTAGTCCACTTCCACTCCCCCCCCTTTTAAAATCAATTACAGTTGACATTCAATATTATTTTTATAATATTAATTTCAGACGTACAGCATAGTGGTTAGACATTTTTATAATTTCAGAAGTGACCACCCCCTCCCCGACTAGAAGTGATCCACCTGGCACTATACATAGTTGTTACCATACTATTGACTATATTCCCTATGTTTTACTTTACATCCCCAATGACTATTTTGTAACCACCAATTTTTACTTCTTAATCCCTTCACCTTTTTCACCCTGCTCCTCAACTCCCTCCGATCTGTCACCATGATAAATCCAGTACCCATCCAACACTGTACATAGTTATTACAATATTATTGACTATATTCCTTATGCTATGCCCTACATTCTCATGACTACTTTGTAACAAGCAATTTGTACTTCTTAATCCCTCCCCCCTTTTCACCTACTCCCTTCCAATCAGTCAACCATCAAAATAGTCTCTGTATCTATGAGTTAGTTTTTGTTTTGTTTATTTTGTTCTTTAGATTCCATATGTATGCAAAATTGCATTGCACCTCTTTCTCTGTCTAGCATACTCCACTGAGCACAATTACCCTTCAGGTCCATCCATGCTGCCACAGATGGCAAGAACCCATTCCATTCCATGGCCGAACAACATTCCATTGTATATACCGCGTTTCCCCAAAAATAAGACCTAACCAGAAAATAAGGCCTAGCGGGATTTTTCAGGATGACATCCCCGGATCATAAGCTCTAATGCATCTTTTGGAACAAAAAAATAATGTAAGACCCAGTCTTATTTTCAGGGAAACATGGTATGTACCACCTAGTCTTTGTCCATTCATCCATCAACAGATACCCAGTCTGCCTGCATAACTTGGCCATTGTAAACAATGCTGCAAAGAACATGTAAATGCACACCTCTCCTCAAAGAAGTACTTTAGGTTTCTTCAGATAAATAACCAGAAGTGGGATTACTGGGTCCTTCTTTGTGTCTTGTTATAGCCTTTTGTTTTAAAGTCTATTTTGTAGAGTATAAATATTGCTATCCCAGCTTTTTTGTTTGTTGCCATTTTCATGAAATATCTTTTTGCATCCCTTTCCTTTCAGCCTGTGTGTGTCTTTTGGTGTGAAGTGAGTCTCTTGTAGACAGCATATATAAGGTTCTTATTTTCTTATCCATTCACCCACCCTATCTTTTCATTGGAGCATTTAATCCACTTACATTGAAAGTAATTGTTGATAGATATATAGTTATTGCCATTTTATTATTCATATTTTTTATCTTTTTTTCATCTTAAAAAAGTCCATCTAACATTCCTTGTAATACTGGTTTGGTGATGAAGAACTTCTTTAGCTTTTTGTTGTCTGAGAAGCTCTTTATCTGTCCTTCAATTCTAAATGATATCTTTGCTGCGCAGAGTAATCTTGGTTGTAAATTCTTATCTTTCATCACTTTGAATATTTCCTGCCAATCCCTTCTGGCCTGCAAAGTTTAAGTTGAGAAATAAGCTGACAGTCTCATGGGAGCTCCCTTGTAGGTAACTAACTGCTTTTCTCCTGCTGCTTTTAAGAATCTCTTTTGTATTTAGCCTTTGGTGTTTTAATTATGATGTGTCTTGGTGGGGGCTTGTTTTGTTTCAACTTGTTCGTAACTCTTTGTGCTATCTGGGCTTGTATAATATGTTTACTTCCTTCTCTAGGTTAGGAAAGTTTTTTGTCATTATTTCTTCAAATAGTTTTTCAGTTCCTTGCTCTATGATGTGAATGTTGGTACATTTGATATTTCCCCAGAGGCCCCTTAAACTATCCTCATTTTCTTTTTGGATTATTTTTTTCTTTTCGCTGTTCTGATTGGGTGTTTTCTGCTACCTTATCTTCTAAATCACTAATTCCATCCTCTGCTTCATCTAATCTGTGATTCCCGCTAATGTATTCTTCATTTCAGTTACTGTAGTCTTTATTTCTGACTGATTTTTTTTGTGTGTGCTTTTTACATCTCTATTTTTTATGTTCCCTATCTCCTTGTTGAAGTTTTCCCTGATATCACCTAGAGAATTGGATCAGGTTACCAGGAGACTGTGCCACTAGGCCCCACAGGACACCTACTACATAATGCCACTCTACTAAGACCAGGAGACAAAGCAGCCCTACATAATACATAGAAACAAACATTCAGTGGCAGCTGAAATGGGGAGGCAAAGAAACATTTCCCAAATGAAAACAGAACTATACTCCAGAAACAGAACTAAAAAAAAGAGACAAGCAATCTACCAGATACAGAGCTCAAAACACTGGTTATAAGGATGCTCATCTCTATTTTTTATGTTCCCTATCTCCTTGTTGAAGTTTTCCCTGATATCATTGAGCATACTTAGTGGAATTAAATTAGAAATGAATAACAATGTGACAAGATAGCTAAAAACAAAACAAAACAGCCCTAATATTTGAAAATTAAACCATGTATCTAAATATACTATTATATTAACCAAAGAAGTCACAATAGTAACTAGAAAATATTTTGAACTGAATAATGATGAAAATACAGTATATAAAAATTTTTTGGGGGGCGGCAGCCTGGTAGCTCAGGCAGTTAGAGCTCCATGCTCCTAATGCTGAAGGCTGCCGGTTCGATTCCCACATGGGCCAGTGGCCTCTCAACCACAAGGTCGCCAGTTCGCCTCCTTGACTCCCACAAGGGATGGTGGGCTCTGCCCCCTGCAACTAAGATTGAACACGGCACCTTGAGCTGAGCTGCCGCTGAGCTCCTGGATGGCTCAGTTGGTTGGAGCGCGGGGCTCTGAACCACAAGGTTGCCGGGTTGACTTCCACAAGGGATGGTGGGCTGTGCCCCCTGCAACTAACAAAAGCCACTGGACCTGGAGCTGAGCTGCACCTTCCACAACCATGATTGAAAGACAACAACTTGACTTGGAAAAAATCCTCGAAGTACACACTGTTCCCCAATAAAGTCCTGTTACCCTTCCCCAATAATAATAATAATAATAATAATAATAATAATAATAATCTGAAAAAAAATTGTGGGATTCAGCTAAAGCAATATTAGAGGAAATTTTAGAATTTAAGTTTTTATGCTAAAAAAAGTTTAAAATCAATAATTTAAATTTGTACCTTCAGAAACAAGAAAAGGACAAGGAAATTAAACTTAAATAAAGTAAGTAGCTTAATAAAGAAAATAATCAAGATAAGAGCATAAATAAATAAATTGAAGGTGGACAAACTGGAGAAAAACAATAAAGCCCAAAAGTTGATTATCTGAAAAGATAATTAAAACTGATCAACTTCCAATAAGACTGATGCCAAAAAATAGAAAACACAAATCACCAATACCAGGAAGAGGGGATAGCATTAGAATCTTACAACTAGGATAAGGATAAGGCAATATTATGAACTTTATGCCAATTCAAAAACTTAGATGAAATAGACAAATTTCTTTAAAAAACACACATACCATATTAGTTTCAGTGGTACAATATAGTGATTTGACATTTTTATACCCTACAATGTGATCACCCCACTAATTCCAGTAATCATCTGCCACCATGCAAACTTACTACAATGTTATTTACTATATTACCCAAAACTGAAGAAAGATGAAATGGAAAAACTAAATAGTTCCATATCATTAAACATATTAAATTCATCTGCAAAAACCTTCCCATAAACAATATACCCAGGCCCACATGGTTTCACTGTGAGTTGCATCAAATATTTTAAAGAGAAATAATACCAATTTTATACCAGAAAAATACCAGAAAAAGAGTTAGAGGGACAGGAACACTTCCTAACTTAATTTTTATAAGACCAGCATAGTCATGATTCTCAAACCAGACAAAGAGATGCTTAAAGACATTCTACCTCCTTACTCTATTGAATAGGCTCCACATGATCTAGTCCTTGACTATCTTTCTCTCTTAAACCATTCAGGCTGCTATTAAAAATGTACATTGATTGGGTGGGTTATAAATTACAGAAATTTGTTTCTCAGTTCTGAAGGCTGGAGGTCCAAGATCACGTCACTGGCAGATTCAGTGTCTCTTGAGGGCTTGCTTCCTGATTCATAGACGACATCTTTTTGTTGTGTCCTCACATGGCAGAAGGGGCAAAAGAGCTCTCCAGCCTCTTTTTATCAGGGCAATAATTCCATTCTTGAGGTTTTCAATCTCATGATATAATCACCTCTCAAAAGTCCCACCTCCAAATACCAACACATTGGACATTAGTTTTTAACATATTAATTTTAAGGGAACACAAACATTAGTCAATAGCACTCTCTGACCTTATGTACTACTACTCAACCTTTTGTACGTATGACCTAGCCACACAGGCTTTCATTTTGTTTCTCCAGAATGCAAAGCACATTCAGACCTCAGGGCTTTTGCACAGCAGTTCTCTGGTTAGCTCTTCTTCCTAGGTCTCTCATTTTCATACAGACCTCTGCTCAAATGTCACCTCTTCAGAGAAGACTTTCCCGTAATTCTCTCCCTTTGCCTTGTTTTATTTTCATTTGAGAACTTATCACTACCTTATTATATTACACTAGGTTTATTTATTGTTTATCTCCAGTCCCATAATGTCAGGGTCATGAAAGTATATAGTTAGTTTTGTTCAATGCTGTATCCTCAGTGAGAACCCAGTAAATATTTGCTGAATGAATGAAATTTGCATAGTAAAAAAAAAACTAGGATTAAATGCTTTCAGAGTTAGAAAAGACCTTAAGTTAAGTAGACCAGTAGCATATATTTTTGTAGCACTGTCTTAAGCCAAAAGAACCAGACAGATCAAATCGCATATTAAAGGTGACAGAATTTTCTGGTGACAAATCCAAGACTAGTGTTGAGGTCTTCTGATTCCTCACCTAGTGCTCTTTCTTTTGGCCCAATCTGCCTCATGCTGTCAGTAACACTGAGGGAAATATCGGAGAAGTACTTTCCTGAACTATACAATATCATTCTGCTTAAATGAAAGAAAGATATTGAACTGTGGCATGAATTCAGTATTCTTATTTATTTAGCAGCCATTTATTGACCATCTATCATGTGCAAGGCACTGATTCCATTGCAAAGGTGAAGAAGTGACTTGGAAGTTTTAAATGTAGACAAAGGAATAAACCCAATTAATATAACAGAGAATGTGATAAGTCTCATATGGGTGGTAAAAAGTATTATGTGGGTCCATATGAGGAACTAATTATTCATAACTGATTCAGGATTATAAAATGTTTGATGGGAGAGGTAATATTTGACATGAGTTTTAATGGATGCTAAGGCAAGTGTAAATGGGCAATGGCACGAAAAAGGCATAGGGGAATAAATACGCATGCACTCTGAAAGAGCAAATAGTATACTTAAGTGAATCCATGGAGTCTGTGGTGCTATAGTAATACATAAAGTTGGAAATATAGTTTGGAGAAATAAAATAAAAGGCTTTGCATATCTGACTAAACCAAATGTTTGGGCTTCATTTCCTAGGTGCTCAACCATCATTTGCTGGACAGTATTACATAAAGGAATGGAGGACCATTCTTTCTTTTGGAAAAGGGGGATGACATGATGTCAGCAGTGATTTAGAAAGTTTGATCTGGCATCTGGGTATATGATAGATTGGTAGGGCAGTTTTGTGATTGGTGGAGAAGTAAGGGGAGGGCATTCAAGGCAGAGGCAACAAATGAACACACTATAGAGGGAGAAACAAGCAATACGTGTCTGTGGGATTAATCAATCTAACTTGAACATGAGGAGTTGTAGACAATGACGTTGCATAGGAACTACTGTAGCCTATCTACTTCATGAGGTGTCTTCTGCTAATTACTCTGCCTCTCACTGAATCACTTACACACACACACACACACACACACACACACACAAAACGGGGTGTTGGACTTTACTATAATGTGTCTCTAATTATTTCAACTGTATTCAATTTATCTGCACAACCTGATATAACATTATTAGTGGAAAGAACACAAACTTCGGAGCCAAACAGACCTAAGTTCAAATCTTGAATCTGCCATTTAGATTGTAAAGTCTCCTTTGGCAAATTACTTTCCTTACCCTTAAGTCGCATATCCATTAAGTACTAATAACACCGTGTTTCCCCAAAAATAAGACCTAGTTGGACAATCAGCTCTAACACATCTTTTGGAGCAAAAATTAATATAAGACCTGGTCTTATTTTACTATAATATAAGACCGGTCATAGTATAATATAGTATAGTATAGTATAGTATAATACAGTACAGTACAGTACAATACAATACAATACCTGGTCTTATATTAATTTTTGCTCCAAAAGACACATTAGAGCTGATTGTCTGGCTAGGTCTTATTTTTGGGGAAACATGGTAGGTAGTACCTACTTCACAAGGTTATCTTCAGCTTTACATAAGATAACATGTGTGAAGAATCCAGTACAGTGCCTGGATAAATGCTCAAAAACGATTTCCCCCTGCATGTTCTTTCACTGAAAACAGGTTTCGTGTCTTATACAGAACCTCTAAAACAGGGCTGAGTACGTAGGCACTTACTAAAATCTGGTTATTTACTGATCAATCAATTCACTTGTCTCTGCTATCATTGTATCTAAATATATTAAATTTCCCGTCATTATAGCCAACTAAACAGAACAACATGAAATAAAGGTAAACCACCTACTTTTTCATTTGGCTTACTTCTATTGCAAATTAGCAATGGGAGGTTCCCAAAGATATTTTGAGAAGTAAGTCCAGCAGATAGACATTGAAAAGGCAGTTTTTCCCTGATTACCTTTTGTGGTGCTGTGACTTTTCCTCTACTTTTGGTTTCCTTTGTTGTGTTTTCCTCTGCAGACTAAACTGTACCAGGGGACTCAAAAGAGAAATGTCAATTATGTGGCTGGGATCTTTCTTAGAAAAATCTTCATATTTGTGTTGATTGAAAAGCCCGATCATATTTTTTAAAAAAGTAAAGCATACAGAATATAGTAAAAAATATTGTAATAACCATGTATGGTGCCAGGTGGATACTAGACTTATTGGGAGGATCACTCTATAAGTTATATAAATGTCTACCCACTATGCTGTACACCTTAAGCTAATGTAATATTAAATGTCAACTGCAATTTAAAATATTAAAAGACAAAAAGAAAAGATAGTAATGCTAATGCATTTCCTATTTTCTCATGGAATAGGCGCATTTCTGAAATCACTCCAGTTATTATTAAGCTCAAGGTTTTTGATGAAAGTCTACAGGAATTTCCCTCTTTCCTCGGCTCAAAGAAAACAGAGCTCTGGCAAACGTAAACTGCAGGCTCTTGAGGAACTTGTCCACTGAACTGTGGGAAATGATGACAGATCCAGGAATAACGTATCCCATTGTTTTCCACAGAGGACAGGTAAAAGAAACAACACACCACTGACATGTAGGAAAAAAATGTTTTTCATTACATGTTGATCTATTGTCACAAATTGCTTTTGCTCAAATCTCTAGTTTTAGTTATATCATATTACAAACAGTTCAATCACTGTGATGTAAACATGCTAAGCTAACTTCTTACATAGTTCAATGACATCTGTTACTGTTTTGAGGCTGAATGTCAGAGCTGAAAGGGTCCTTAGAGTTTGAGGTATTGAGCTCATTCCTAAAGGACAAACTGAAGGTTTACATTACTTTGTCTAAGAATTATATTGAGGAATTTAAAGATTACCTATACCAAGGTGTCAAGGTTCTCTTTAAAGAGGGGAAAGCATGGTTCACAGACAAGTAAAAGGTAATAGTTTTGAAATATATAAAACCGTTTTTTTTTTTAATAATGTGGCCTCTTTTTTTGTTGTATTTTTTAGGGGAACAGGACTTTATTGGGGAATAGTGTGTACTTCCAGGCCTTTCTTCCAAGTCAAGTTGTTGTTCTTTCAGTCTTAGTTGTGGAGGGCGCAGCTCAGCTCCAGGTCCAGTTGCCATTGCTAGTTGCAGGCGGCACAGCCCACCATCCCTATCGGGAGTTGAAATGGCAACCTTGTGGTTGAGAGGACACGCCCCAACCAACTGAGCCATCTGGGAGCTCAGTGGCAGCTCAGCTTAAGGTGCCGTGTTCAATTTTAGTTGCAGGGGGCACTGCCCACCATCCCTTGTGGGAGTCGAGGAATTGAACTGGCAACCTTGTGGTTGAGAGCCCATGCTCCAACCAACTGAGCCATCCAGGAGGCAGCTCAGCTCAAGGTGCCGTGTTCAACCTTAATTGCAGGGGGCGGAGCCCACCATCCCTTGCGGGACTTGAGGAGTTGAACTGGCAACCTTGTGGTTGAGAGCCCACTGGCCCATGTGGGAATCAAACGAGCAGCCTTCGGAGTTAGGAGCACGGAGCTCTAACCGCCTGAGCCACCAGGCCGGCCCCTATAAAACCACTTTTAACAACAATCATAATAAGATACAAATAAACCTATAATTGAGATACATGGTTTCTCGTATCTATTTGGCAAAGAGCAAAATATTGGAAGAAAAACTGTGTTAACAAGGATTTGGGGAATCAGGTGCCCTCAGATGCTGTTGGTGTCATTAAACATATGTATAAATTTCCTGGAAATGGAATTGCTGGATATTTGTTAATATCACTGTTGATTTTGTCAGCATTATTATAAAAATACTTTTGAAATTATCTGGATCGCATAAGAATCCTTGTGCCACACTTTGAGAACCACTGTTTCATACAATAGAATATTTATAAAACATATCTAAAGGTAGAAAAATTATTGTGTGTGGGTAAAGGGTTTGAGGTAGAAGGGAGATTTTTTAGTGCACACGTATTTGTACTTAGGACTTTTTTTACTGTGTAAATATTGCATATTCAAAAATAATTAAACCTGACAGAAGTATTCACTTTGTATCCTTAATAAAGCTAAGTGACTTCACCAATAATTCTTAACAGAACAAAAGGCCTATGGTTGAAAATCGTGGCATGTACTCCTGATGACTTTGGAATCATTTCATAAATGCTACAAATCCATCATGATAGCTTGAAAAGCATTATGCTTCAGTTGGACATAGGCTTTCATACTAAAGTTTCACTCTTGCTTCCCCTGACTTTCTGACAAATAACGAAGGGTGAACAAATGTTTAAAGGCAGCAGGCAGGCCTTTTGCCATTGAAAATGCATACTTCTAATATATCTGTTCTGTAAGATTCTCATTTTTCTTCTCATTTTTTAAGGCACAAAATATTGAACAAATGTCCCAGTGAATTCAGTTCTCAAACATCCTGTTCTATGTAAGAGGGTTTGATAAGTAGTGATTCAGAAACAGATTAAAAAATTCATTACATTTCAAAATAGTTTTCATTTTGATCAAATCTTGAGGAGGCTTTAAATAGGCAGAAATGGTCTTTATGAGAGGCTAAAGGCCCAGCTGTGGATCTCATTTGATGGCCCTTCAGAGCCATGTATCCCAGAACTTGATCCACAATTTCCTTAGCAAAAGAGAAATGTTCCTGTCATAAAAGTAAAGTTTGATGAATTGGATGGTTCATTTAGAGGAAAATCCAACTCCATTAAGTGTCAGTGAGGCATCCGGTTATTCAGTATTTACTTCTCTAGTGTAAAGATACTCAAGTCTAATAAAATTTAAGCAAGAGATACATATACCTTCTGACATACTCAGTGAGCTTCAGTGATCTAGGAGACTTTGGCTTAACCATCAACTCAATCACCCAAGCAGAAAATAAGGAAGTTATTCACCTGACTTGTTTTCTCTTCCCTCTTCCCAATTTGTTACAACCAAGTCCTCTAACACAGAAATCTTCTCCCACTTAAAAGTCTTCAATGGCAACAATCTACAAGATAAAATCCATACTCCTTAGCATGGCACCCAGAACCCTGAATCATTTGGCTCTTGCCTATCGCTCTAGCCCTTCTCCAACTTGTCCAACTGATAAATTATAATCCATCTCTCAAAATAATGCTCACCAAAGTTAATTCAAAATGGATCAAAGACTTAAGCATAAGACCTGACACAATAAACTGCATAGAAGAAAACATAGGTACTAAACTTATGGACCTTGGGTTCAAAGAGCATTTTATGAACTTGACTCCAAAGGCAATGGAAGTAAAAGCTAAAATAAACGAATGGGACTATATGAAACTTAAAAGCTTCTGCACAGCAAAAGAAACCATTGACAAAATAAAGAGGCCACCAACTGAATGGGAGAAGATTTTTGCAAACAGTGCCTCCGATAAGGGGCTAGTATCGAGAATATACAAGGAACTCATGCAACTCAACAACAAAAAAACAAACAACCCAATTGAAAAATGGGCAGAGGACCTGAAGAGACATTTCTCCAAAGAGGACATACAAATGGCAAATAGACATATGAAAAAATGCTCAACATCACTAATCATCAGAGAAATGCAAATAAAAACCACAATGAGCTATCACCTCACCCTAGTCAGAATGGCTATCATCAACAAGACAAATAATAACAAATGTTGGAGAGGCTGTGGAGAAAAAGGAACCCTCATACACTGTTGGTGGGAATGCAGACTGGTGCAGCCATTATGGAAGGCAGTGTGGAGGTTCCTCAAAAATTACGAATAGAATTGCCATATGACCCAGCAATCGCTCTCCTGGGTATCTACCCCAAAAATCTGAAAACATTTATAGATAAAGACACGTGTGCTCCAATGTTCATTGCAGCTTTGTTTACGGTGGCCAAGACATGGAAACAACCAAAATGTCCTTCGATAGATGAATGGATAAAGAAGTAGTGGTATATATACACAATGGAATACTATTTGGCGGTAAGAAAAGATGATATAGGAACATTTGTGACAACATGGATGGATCTTGAGAGTGTAATGCTGAATGAAATAAATCTGACAGAAAAAGCAGAGAACCATATGATTTCACTGATATGTGGTATATAAACCAAAAACAACAAAAGCACAAGACAAACAAATGAGAAACAGAAACTCATAGACACAGACAATAGTTTAGTGGTTACCAGAGGGTAAGGGGGGTGGGGGGTGGGAGATGAGGGTAAAGGGGATCAAATATATGGTGATGGAAGGAGAACTGACTCTGGGTGATGAACACACAATGGGATTTATAGATGATGTAATACAGAATTGTACACCTGAAATCTATGTAATTTTACTAACAATTGTCACCCCAATAAATTTAATTTAAAAAGAGGAAAAAAAAAGATGCTTAAAAAATAAATAAATGAATACAGCTATACAGAAACAATAGCAGCTAAATAATACAAATTTTTACCTTTAGAAATTTCTACCACTCATTCAACAACTATTCTTTAACCTCCTACTCTGTCAAGCACTGTGCTAAAGTGACAGGCATACAAAGAGGCAAGACAGATATAATTCCTGCCCTAATAGAACTTATAAGCTAGTTTAATGAAAGAGTTATTTTTCCAACAACTTCACTTATAAAGTTATATTTTCTATAACTCAACTAAGGTGCCGTTTTTCTTGAGTTGTTTGAACTTTATAGCTTGTAATGTATTATTAGAAGCTGTTTTGTTCTATCATTGTTTGTGTTACCCTGCCTCAAGTCTTTTGGGCTCTTTCCCAAAAGAGCTAATTCCATCTTCTAATATATACACAGGGCATTTTCCTCCTTTGCAGCCTACTAGGTAGATTGGTGATAGAAATAGTAGTAGCCGTGGTAGTACTAGTACTAACGGTACTAGTCATCAGAGCATTAAACAATAATCATAATGAAAACAGCAACAGTAAAAATAGTTATCATTTACTCTGTTTTTTCAAATTTTCCCAACTCTGCAAGGTAAAGATATGCAAGCAGATGTAGAAAGGGAGGCTTAGAGAAGTTCAATAACTTGCCTAGGGTCACTCAGCAAGTTAGCTGTAAAGAAAGAAATTGAAACCAAATCTTTCTGACTTTAAATTCTGTGATCTTTCCACTCCATCATACTTCCTCTAGCACAGCGGAGGCTGCTGGAATGATTTTCTCAGTTCTGCTTCCTGGGATTCCCCCCCACTAATAAATTTTAATGTTCATGAAGTCGTTCATGAGGTGATCTTCTAGTGCATATAATCACTAAGGAAGGGTACATGTTTTGAGGATCAAAAATCTTTGGACTAGAAAATTGACTTGGAACCCACCTGAAAGGGATAAGTATGGAATCTGTGAAACTTAATTTGAAAATTATCCTATTTTATTGTAAACTCTGAAAGGTATTGAAAAATATAAGCTAATGACTTCTGGAAAATGTCAAAAATTACATATACTTCCACAGTTGTGCTTGAATGACTTTTATAAACCAGATCAGTAGAACTCTCTGAAGGCTTTATATTAATTTGACTTAAACATTTCAATTATTACAAAGACCAACTACATTTGACATGAAGAAGAAGCAAAAGAAGGAGGAGGAGGAGGAGGAAGGGGAGGGGGAGGGGAGGGGGAGGGGAGGGGAGGGGAGGGGAGGGGAGGGGAGGGGAGGGGAGGAGAAGGAGGAGGAGGAGGAGGAGGAAGGGGAGGGGGAGGGGAGGGGGAGGGGAGGGGAAGGGAGGGGAGGGGAGGGGAGGGGAGGAGAAGGAGGAGGAGGAGGAGGAGGAAGGGGAGAGGAAGGGGAGGGGGAGGGGAGGGGAGGGGAGGGGAGGAGAAGGAGGAGGAGAAGAAGAAGCCTCTGAGGCAAGACTTAGGACTAAGTTAGAAAGGCACTGTAGAGTGCTAGAAAGTGGTAGAAAGAAGAATTGTATTGGGAAAAGTCCCAGCTTATCTGCTCCTAAACTGTGTCTTTAGGTACATTAATTAACCCCTCTGGGTTCTATTACCTCATCTACAGAAGGAGAGGACTAGCTCGTATGTTCTTCAAACTTCCTTATAGGTCTTATCCACTCTTGAAGCTACTTCTAGTTTGCAAATGCTACTGGGTAAATCAAAAGTCTGTGTAGCCAGAACTTCAAGCAAGTAGAAAGTAATTAATTAATTAATTAATTAATTAATTACCTAAAAAAGAAGCCTCCAAAAATTGGAGAATAATGGTTGGCAAGACAGGACAAACATATGTTCTCTCTTGCAGAAACTCCAGAAAATGGGCAAGACAGGACAAACATATGTTCTCTCTTGCAGAAACTCCAGAAAATGATATAGGCTATCTCCCCAGTATCTTTCTTCCTAGTTCTCCCAGATTTACAAGAGCCACTTGGTGCAATGAGGTATACCTGCATGCGCCCAACAAACAATGCATCAGCAACTAGCATAGTGCCTCTGCAGAGAAGAGAGACTCAGAAAACTCTTCCTTGAATTGTGTTAAAATTAGAAACTACAAGAAGGAAAGTTGTGCACACCAGACAGCACAAGGGAAGGCAACCCTTCTGAGCTCTGACAGGCCCAACTTAAGGAGCAGGGCTTACACACAGTTGTGAACAATTTCAGTTGGGAAACAGGTATGTAATGACCAAAAGCTGAACCTTATTTATCAATGAGTAAAAATCATAACCCTTCCATTATGCATTTTCCCCAATGTTCCAAGAATATAAGCTATTCTCCCTGACATTCAAGGCCCTCCAGTAATCAAGTCTACTTTACTTAACCTTACCTCCCAATGTTTACTAATGCAGTCCCCTGGCTTCACTTGGTCATTAAACTTGCAAACACATGAATCATAAGCTTAGGAATCAGAGATATTGACCTTCAAATTCCAATTCAGTCCCTTATTAGCTGTGTGACCTGGGGCAAGTTACTTAACCTTGCTGAGTCTTAATTTCCTCACCAGTAAAATAAGAACACCTACTTCACAGGGCTTTTGTGAAGTTATCATGTAACAGGATGATGAAAACTATAATAATAGTAGCTATCATTTATTGTAAATTAGCTATGTACCAGGTTCTATGCTCCATTAATTGTACCACACTTAGGAGGTTGGCCCCCTCTTAGGAGGAAACTTCAAACTAAGAATTCAGAAAAAGGCACCAAATGTTATGAGGCAGTTGCTAGTCCAGGCAAACAGTCACCTAGAATGACCAGCAAGATTATATGCCAATTTTGTCTAAATAAACCTGGGAGGGGTGAATAACCAGCAAGTGATGGGTATCCCAGCAGCAGGTTGTGACGTGCACCAGAAGCCTAGGGAAAGGCCCCATGCAACAATCCAACTTAGTAGGCTCTTATTCAAAATTGAGGCGATCTAGGAGCAAATTTGCCCATCTTAATCTTTTCTTTCTTTCCCTTAGGGTATAAAAGACTTCGAAAATTGGAAGGATCTGAAAGGAAATTTAGAGTAACTTGTTCTCAAATGTGGGGATTAGACAAGTGTATACTTGCTGTGTTGGCTTGGGTAAGTCATATAAGTTTTTGAGTCTAAGTTTCTTTACCTATGAATTAGGCCCTGTACTTTTCAGGGCTGTGGTAATGATTAGAAACAAATACATCTAAGGTGATTAATATGGTACCTGGCATATATAATAAATAGTGATTCTATTTATTATGGCATTAATTATATTCCTCTAGCTCTGAGCAATTCAAATGTCAGCTAAATGTAGGATATTATCCCCACACATCAGCAAAAATACAGGTATAAACATCATGGCTGATATTTAACAATTTGACGAGGTTTGGAAAAATCATGAAAAGTAGCTTTCTTACAGTCATGATTCTAGAAAAAAATATGTAACATAGGGCCTATGAGCTGCAGTTTGCATTGATCTCCTATAGTAATCATCATTTGTGCCACACAATTTATTACTTCATTGTATCCTACACTACATACCATGAAGACAACTCTAAAATTTATATCTCTATTCCAGGCTTCTCCCTGAATGCCAGACTCATATATACAAACCGCCAACTCAACATCTCCTCTAGGATGTCTAATGGGTATCTCAAACAAAACACAGCCAAAACAGAATTCTTGAACCTTGCCACAGAATCTTGCCTTCCTTAGTCTTCCCCATTTGAGTAAAAAGCACTACTGTGTACTCTATTACTGACACTGAAAACCTCGGAATCATCATGAGAAATCATCATCAGTCAGTTTTATCTCTTCAACATCTCTTGAAGCTGTCCATATTTTTCTATCTCTATTATCACCACTCTGGTCCAAGCCACCATCATCTGTGAGATGTTACAACAATAGCCTCTTGATTTGTCTCCTTGATTTGTCTCCGTGCCTCCTTCCATCTATTTTCCAAGTAACATCCAGAGGAAATTTTTTGTTTAATGTAATTAAAAAAGAATGTGAAATGTCTCAACTTAAAATCATCCAGTGATCTTCTTCCTGCTCTTAGAATAAAGACCAAAACCTTATAAGCCACTGTGTCTTCTGGTCCTTGCCTACCTTTCCAATCTCATTTTGCCTCACTATCCCTAATACTCCCTGCATTGCTAGTGGGGAGTAGTGGGAACAGAAAGATGTTCTGTAAGCATGCAAGGATCTTTGGCACCTCAAAGCCAACACACGCTGTTCCTTCTGAAAGACTGTTTTGCCCACTCTTCACCTAGGTGGCTTTTTCAGGGTTAAGCCTAAATGTTATCTTGCTTCAAGTAGATCATCTCCAATGATCCAATATAAAATAAGGGTCCACCTATCTCTCAGTTAGTCTCTGTTATTTCCCTTTTTATCACTTATTGCAATTATTAATTATACACTTATCCATGTATTTATTTGTTTACTATCTATCTATTCCCTCTCCCTATTACACTATAAGCTCAATTAGGGCAGATACTATGTTTTGTTTTGTTTTGAGTTCACCTCTATTTACCAAGCACAATGAGTATTTGATGAAAGTTAAGACAATATCAAATATATTAATTGTGAATCCAGGACTGATAATCACTCAATAAGATAACAAATACTTGTTCACTTGTCCCAAAATGTCCTTTTTACCTTTCATGCTACATGCTAGTCAGGTGGTAAATTAAATAACATCATGAAGATAAATTTACTGGCACAAAATATAAGGATACAGATACTTACAGATGTTTGATTTTAGACGCAATGGGGATTGGGTGAAAGCTATGCTTTTAAATGCCTTTTATCAGAAAAAAATAAAGTCTAATTATTTCTCATGGAACCTTTATGCCACATTTTACAGTGAAGCCGTGATGCTCTGACCATCAAAATAGAGCAAACAACTCAGGGTATTAACCCAGTATCTTCTGAACATCATTATTATTTCCTTTCCTTCTCCTTTCTCCAGAATACAGCTGGAGAGAGTTATCAGACACTATAGATAGGCTCCAATGCATGGATTCAAAACACACACACACACACACACACACACACACACACACACACACACAAATTGAATTCAATCATTCAACAAAGAGATTAAATGACTACAATACATCAAACACTCCATTGGGTATTTTTCCTAAACAATCACAGAGGATCAAGGCCATGTGCCCCAGAAAAGAATTAACTTTCTGTGCCTACAAACCCATGCCTACGCAGCTCATCACTTAGACTTATGTATGTGGTACTTCCCAGTTGTTTCTCAGGATCCCCATTGGAGCATAGTTCCAAATCACAGAGAGATTTCTAGCTATATAAAGCACTCCTGGTACCAAGAAATGATTTATAGACTTACACTGATGAATTATTTTCCTATTTGACAGCCAAAAAAGGCCATTTAACTGCCATTATAAACCACCAGTGATGAATCATAATGACATCAGGAATTGCTGGACAGGAAAAGGCCACTCTCCTTAACATGCTTGTCCTAGGGACCCATTTCCACCTTAGCTTTGTCTCAGCAGCCTGTGCTCTTGGCTCACACATCATTAAAATGTCTTGCTGGTTGCAAAAGCTCATTTATACAGGAAACAATATTTGCTCTGGCCACCTTAATTGACAAATTATTCCACATGATTGCCTCTCCTTGAATGAAAGTTTTGCCTGAAATACCTATATATGTAGCCCTTTGCTTGAGTTTGTCATAGCCTCTGGTTAATTTCCTTATTTTCAAAATGTATCCCCGGTAAATTAAGCACACTATTAAAAATAGTAATTTGTCCTAGACCATTTGTCAGACTGTTCTCTTGTGGCAAAATGGTTGTAAGGTCATCTTTGCAAACTTTCCAGTAATAATACAAGTGACGAAGATAATGATAATAATCACAATAACTAATATCATTTATTGAGTACCTACTATTTTCCAGACACCATTATAACTGTTTTTTGTATATTAACTTCACTCAACATAGCAACACCTCCCCATTTTGCAGGAAAAAACAACAACTGAAGCTCGGAAGGGTAAATTATTTTTTTCTCAAAGTCACACAGCTACTGTCAGAATGAGGTTTTGAATCATGTTTTTCTGGTTCTGAAGCAGGGTCCAAGGAAGCAAATCAAGTTTTCAGAGTTTTCTGTGGGTCTTCTCTTACACTCAAATTCTTGTGTTTTAGATAAAATTACTTGATAGATAGATAGATAGATAGATAGATAGATGATAGATATTTTCTTAGAAACAGCTTCCTCTAGAAATTTACTTATCATTTTACAAATAAGAAAATTAATTCTAGTCAAATCAGATCACGTACAATGAGCAATGTAGTATTATGAGCATTTACTAATGGAAGAGTCTCAGGCTTTGAGAAAAAAACAACCTTAATCTTCCTTCCAGTTCTATCATTCAGTTGCTGTAGAACACTGAGAAAATTTACTTCTCTGAATTTCAACTTCAATATCTATAAAGTGGGGCTAAAATGACCATACCTCACAGATTTAGAGATGGTTAAATGAGATTACATACAAGGTGTGATGAAAAACTACGGTGAATGTTTAAATTAAAAAAAAAATTACAGTAAAAGACACATTGCCATTAATCCCCCTCAAAATACTCCCTCTCGCTTCAAACACACTTATCCCATCTTTCTTGCCACTTTCTGAAGCAGTTCTGGAAGTCCTCTTTCATGAGTGTCTTTAGTTGTGCTGTCCTGGTTGCCTTGATGTCCTGAATCATTTTGACTCTGGAGAAGAGCCAGAAGTGGCACAGTGCCAGATCCAGTGAATAAGGTGGATGAGGCCACACTGTAATGTTTTTATTTGACACAAATTGTATACCAGAAGCAATGTGTGACATAGGATGCTGTCATGTTGGAGGACGATTTACAGCAGTTTAAAAAACACCTTCTCTCAAACATAGCTCACCCCCAACTGACTGCACCGAACAAGCTGAAGCTTGTCACACTGTTACTAAGGTTCGACGCACCACTTCCCATATTGAAGTTGCCTGCCTTTCCGTTGGATGGCACTCAGCAGCAGGATTCACTATATTTTGTGGTTACACCTCCTATATAAAAACATAGAGCCCAGCTCTAAGGTCCATTATTGTATGTTATATCTAAATGTTAAGGTAAACCTTTGTACAGGGAACAATGGACCTTGAAGGACATTAATCTAATTAGTAAAACACAAACTACACAAAGAAAATTTCTAATATAATTAATTATAAATTAGCGTTAGACAGTGTGGTGAAAACTTTTGCAAAATTGCCAAGGAAATTTAGAAGAAACAGATGATTGTAAAATGAGGTCAATACATGAAGGCTTCATGGAGGTAGTACAGAAGCATAAACGTGTCTTGGCAAAGAGGAGTGAAAGGGCATGAAGCCGGCAAGTAAGCAGGAAGGAAAGGAACAAGTAACATTTACTGAGCACTGCTGTGTGCAGGAGCTATGCAGGTAGTTTGTAGCAGGTTGCTTTATGAACAAGATTTTAGAATAAATGTGGGTTTAAATTTTCGCTCCACCACTTACTTGCTGTGTGATCATAGCTTCTCCTCTCTGTCTCCATTTTTTCCTTTATAAAACAGAGAAACTATCACCAGCCTTTCAAGGTTGTTGTGAATTTTGACTATTGTAAAAGTACAATGCCCGACCCAATAAATGGTGGTTCTCTGAGCATCTGCTCCACTCTGTTGGATCCAGTTCATGGCTGATCTCCTGTCACACCAAGTTACTAGTTTTTATTCCCTTAGACGTGTGCTTGATAGAATATTCTCAGCTTGCTCATGCCACTGCTTTGAGATTGGAGGAGAGCAAGGTAGCTGAGACTCTCACAAATAAACATAATGGACCTAGGAAAATCTGTTCCTATAGCTTTCAGGGACCTACACACCTAAGAGTCACAATGCAATCCCTTCCTGAGAACCCCCTCTACACCCTTAATTAAAGTCAGAGAAGTCAGCCAAGAAGTCAATGATCACCCCAGGCACTGGAAGAGAGCCACTGGAGTGGAACTGGCCTGGATGGGGCACGTTTGCCATATCCTGCTGCCATGTGCTCTAACTTGTTCACCCTTAGCCCTCCAAGCAGGTCTCCTGTACAGCAACTTGTGAAATAAATGCACAGGAATGAATGTTCTCACAGTCCCTGACTTTGCAGAGAAACAAGAGTATCTTTCTACTGATGGGACAGTTAATGGTGTCTGTTCATCTCTCTGAAAGGCAAAGAATCATGGTGCATTTTCCTAGGACAGAGGCTGGAAATCTCTTTGACCTTGGCTGTCATGAACAGGGTGAATGGATAGCCCTTTGTCATAGGTTGAGGCAGAAGGAGGGGAACAAGGGACAGGAGAGAAAAAATACGAGTGACAGAAGAGGAAGGGGAAAAATATCACTCTTTAGACTGACAATCAAGGCCCTCCTTCCTGTTAATTTTAAGCAGTTTTTTTTCCCCCTTCTAGTTCCCCAAGGTCATGAGTACAGTTGACCTTGTTTCTAGAGGGAGCAAGCAGCCACCTGCAGGGTATGAATTGTGACACTCTGGGAATGACCCCCCACAGGCACCACAAAGCTGCCAGAAATTCCCACCATTAGTCATGCCTAGGAGTTACAGAAGTGAAATATCTATTAAATTGCAAATATGCTAGCTGAGAAGGGAAACATTTTGAGCCATTATCAATCATGAATTCTTTATCTCACGGAAGTATTAGATTTGCCCCATCAGAAGGCAAGGGTCTGAGGAGAAGGGCTACAGAGAAGACAGGCCATGAGGACATTTAAGAGTCAGAGAATGGACGATATGTCATTCAGGTTGGGCTGGGTAGGCTAGGAAAGGCCAGGGTCACCCAGAAAGGGAGACGGAGGCCTAGGAGGAAAGGCAAATGAGCTGCTGTAAGCCGGTTTTGGTCATGGGATTTCTGTACCTGCGACTGTGCAAAAGAACAGTTGATTATGAAATATACAGCCAGTCACGCGAAAGTTCTCTTAATGGAGCCAAGAACTATTGACTGCTGAGGTCTTTCCTCATTAAGTCACACAAAAGGTAAAAAGGAGATACATTCTCACGTGATAATCAGGACACACACATTCAGATCATGTTAACTTGCTGCTCAGAGAGAACATGAACAAGAGGGAACATATGCCAATGATTTGTTCCCCTATATGCTTCATATCACACTGCTTCAGGGCAGCTTCAAGGCTGGCACTTTATCCCCAGGGCTCTTCATTTATCTGTAACATTTAAGACCAACTTGCTTCATCATCTAAATCACTCTTCTCTGCAAATTGATCAATTTGTCAATACCCCTCCTGTAGTATTACATCCATAAATTGTGCCTTTCACTCTCTGCTTAGATCGACCAGCCTATTGGATGTTGTGATTAGGAAGACTTCTGAGTGCTGTTCACAGTTTGTCTATTAACTGCTCTGCAGGCAATTTCACAGTTGTTTTTTCCCACTCGCTGCTGGAGATAGAAATAGTGGAGCAGAGTCTGAGCCAGACACAGAGTTAGTCGCCTGTTTAAAAGTGCTGCTGAACCAATCATTTAAGGTAAAGGCCACAATCAGGCAGCCCCCCAACTGAATTTAGCCTACAGGTACGGTATGTTTTATTTGGTCTACACAGTGCTCTACAAGTCAGGGATTTCCAGTATCTCTGGACTTCCAGAATCCAGACTTCCAGTATCTCTTCAAAACTAGAGTGCCTAGTGATATTGGATCCTTAATCTCACATGACAGCCATCAGCTAGTGCTGAGTCTGTGCTGCTAAACTCTCTAGTATGCCCCTCCTTAGAGTCTCACGCACCCACTCAGGTGCATGACCAGCCTGGTTTCTAGAAGCATTTGAGAATTGATTAGGGCACTACCCCTTTGCTGGTTTGGGTTCAGCCATCAGTAACATCTGCTTTTCCTCCTATAAAAGGGATAGAATCCGAGTTATTTCTTAAAGCCAAAACGATGGATTGGCAAGTGAACATTTTGAATAACAGTATACCTCAGAGGTCCTTAGACCTAAGCTCGGAAGTTGCCAACTTTGGAATCCCCCTGGGGTTGTATCTCCTCTTCTTCTAGCCCAGAACCCAGGATTAAGGGACAATGGACAGAGTAACAGTGGGGTAGGACGGGAAAACATTATTCTAGGAATCAGAAGATGGCTGTTCTAGTCCTGGCTACACCATTCACCAGCTGCCGCACCAGGGCAAATGGTTAAAACCCTCCGAGCCATCGTTTATTCTACTGAAAAATACAAGTAATAATAACAGCAGTCATCGTAGTAGTAATTGTCATCATCTTTGCTGCCGACTCCATAAAGTTATGTGAGAAGCAGAATGAAATCAAAGAAGTGAAAGTGATTTGGAAGTATAAAGTACTCTACAAATATCTTATTTGTACCTAAACAAAGCACTCAACAATGGAATAAGCACCCTGCCAATCCAAGCCACACATGATGTTTGAGTACAGACTATATGCTTTGCATTGGGTAGATAGAAAAGAAATAGTCAACAAATCTCTGTCCTTAAAGAGCTTATTGGCTATCTGAGAAAAAAGATAAACAATAGAAAACACTAAAATATTATAATTGTAACATAGACTTAATGCCTGCTAATTATCTTATTGAAACTGTTGAAGATATAGTCATCAGTGGGATGCTAATAAAGGTAGATATTCACTTGACTACTCACTTAGCTTTCTTACAGTATTTTTCCTGTGGAAACTTAGCATCCTCAGATGCTCGAAGGGTGGAAAAGTGTTACATGGTCATGCAAGTTTAGGAAATGTCTTAAACTATATCCTACCTTCCTTTTTGAAAATTATAATACATATTAGAATATTACACGCACTAAGATGCCCTGAAATGCCTTGAAACAAAGAAAAAATTTTTTTTAATTTATTGGGGTGACAATTGTTAGTAAAATTAAATAGATTTCACGTGTACAATTCTGTATTACATCATCTATAAATCCCATTGTGTGTTCACCACCAAGAGTCAGTTCTCCTTCCATCACCATATATTTGATTCCCCTTACCCTCATCTCCCACCCCCACCCCCCCCCTTACCCTCTGGTAACCACTAAACTATTGTCTGTGTCTATGAGTTTCTGTTTCTCATTTGTTTGTCTTGTTCTTTTGTTGTTTTGGGTTTATATACCACATATCAGTGAAATCACGTTTCTCTGCTTTTTCTGTCTGACTTATTTCGCTCAGCATTACACTCTCAAGATCCATCCATGTTGTCACAAATGTTCCTATATCATCTTTTCTTACCACCGAATAATATTCCATTGTGTATATATACCACAACTTCTTTATCCATTCATCTATCGAAGGACATTTTGGTTGTTTCCATGTCTTGGCCACCGTAAACAAAGCTGCAATGAACATTGGAGCACACTTGTCTTTATGTATAAATGTCTTCAGATTTTTTGGGTAGATACCCAGGAGAGGGATTGCTGGGTCATATGGCAATTCTATTCGTAATTTTTTGAGGAACCTCCACACTGCCTTCCATAGCGGCTGCACCAGTCTGCATTCCCACCAACAGTGTATGAGGGTTCCTTTTTCTCCACAGCCTCTCCAACACTTGTTACTATTTGTCTTGTTGATGATAGCCATTCTGACTTGGGTGAGGTGATATCTCATTGTGGTTTTGATTTGCATTTCTCTGATGATTAGTGATGTTGAGCATTTTTTCATATGTCTATTTGCCATTTGTAAGTCCTCTTTGGAGAAATATCTCTTCAGGTCCTCTGCCCATTTTCCAATTGGGTTGTTTGTTTTTGTTATTGTTGAGTTGCATGAGTTCCTTGTATATTCTGGATATTAGTCCCTTTTCTGAAGCACTGTTTGCAAAAATCTTCTCCCATTCAGTTGGTGGCCTCTTTATTTTGTCGATGGTTTCTTTTGCTGTGCAGCAGCTTTTAAGTTTCATATAGTCCCATTCGTTTATTTTAGCTTTTACTTCCATTGCCACAAAGAAAATTTTTAACCTTGACCCACCAGATAAACACATCGCCACAGAACCTCTCTCCACTCCCCTCCCCTCCTCTCCTTTCTTTCTCCCAGAAATAACTGTTAAATCTCTTGGAATTGGAGTTCCACAGAACACAGCTTGGAAAACAGTATTCTAATGAAAAAAATTTATAATTTTCACAGGTTCCAAAGGGGACATAATTCTGTCTCTTCTAAGTTCAGAACCACATTAGAAACTGGGTTTTTGTTTCTTCATCTGTTTGTGTTGTTCTTTCGTTGTTTTCAGTGTTACATACTACATATCAATGAAATCATATGGTTCTCGATTTTTTCTGTCTGACTTATTTCGCTTAGTATAATAATCTCAAGATCCATCCATGCTGTCGCAAATGGCACTATTGCAACTTTTCTTATTGCAGAATAGTATCCCATTGTGTATCTTCTTTATCCAAATTGTCATCCCAATAAACTTTAGTTAAAAAAGAAAAAGAAAAAAACTGGGTCCCAAGCTCCTCATTACACAGAGTAAGCACTGACTTACGTGTTCATTAATCTTTACCAACTGAATTAATATTGTTTAACTAGACACTTCTCCATTGCTTTATTTCCACTGGACTGAAATCATTGTCATAACTGCAATGAACCTCCCTGGAATTCATTTTTTTCTCAATATGGATTTTCATATTAATAGGACCAGATGGCACCAAAACATAAAGCTTAGCAAATTCCATGCTTTGTGTACATTCTTGCTTTTCCTGCTACCACACTTTTCCTTGCTTCTCTTCTAGCACATCCTAAACTCAGATTTAATTCTATGTCCCACTCCTACTGATCTGATCTAAGGTGCTGACTGAGAACTCAAGATTAGGTTCCAAAACGCCCAGTGTATCTTTTCTAGGGGTATTTACATTCCAATGTTAGACCAGTTCCCAGCGACCATAGCCCTTAGGAACTTTCCCAGCACATTAGTGCAGTCACCGGGCGATATCATGTTGGAGCAGTTTCCGGTGACCATAGCCGCTAGGAACTTTCCCAGCACGTTAGAGTAGTCACCGGCGATAACAGCCATTAGGGGTTTTCCCGTCAGAGCAGTATCTGGTGATCACAGCCATTAGAGACCTTCCCGGCACCCCAGCCAGCTTGAACCAATCCCCTATCGCTGCAAAAACAATGGCGCAAACCCGAAAACCTGATAGGATATAACCAAATGCCTGACCCCGATGAGTGCTCAGTCCTTGGGAACAATCCCACTGAGCCCGCAGGCGAAATAAAGCTGTGTTCTCCCTGATCTCTGCGTGCCGCTTGAATTTCTCAGTCCTCGCCATTTTCCGCAACATTTGGTTCCCTAACGGGGAAACCCAACAGCCCTGGCCCCTTGCACCACTGGTGTAGGGAGAGAGGTGGGCCATGGAGCCACAGGGAACCCGCGAAGGGTGTGGGCGCACCCCCCCCCCCCCGATTTTGGCAGACCCTGATCCAGACCTTACCCGGTGACTGCGGCCCATGCCTCCCCAGCTGGACCTGCAGAGAGGGACCCGGGACAACCAGCTGGATCCTCCTGTTGGACCAGTTAAGCCCCAGGGCCACTGTGCAAGTCAATCCTGTCCCACATGACAGAAGGGGAGCCTGATCACCTCCCGGTAGGTTCTTATAACCTACCCAGATAGTAACGCTCTTGGGAGGGTATCTACTGGGTATGATTGTGTGAGTGCCTGATTGTGTGCCTGACTGTTTGGTTCCACCGCCTTGGCTACGGAACCTGAGTGGGCTCCACCCTGATTCTCACGAAGTGTCATATGGCATAACGGTCATCCACTCCACGGAGTGGCCTGGTCGGGGACTTATACAGATAGACTTTAGTCAAGATGATCCTACGTTCCCGCGAGGCATGTGAGCAGAGCAGCACCTGAGTGAATCCCCCTCCCCACCATCTGCAACATTGTACACTATGGGAGGGAAGCAGAGTAAGCCCACAGTCTTAGACTGCATGTTAATAATTTTAAACAGGGTTTTGGTGGAGACTATGGAGTCTGCATGACCCCAGGAAAATTAAGAACCCTCTGTGAATTGGAATGGCCCACTTTTAACGTCGGTTGGCCATCAGACGGAACCCTAGACCTGGTTGTCATCCTATGCGTCTATATTGTGGTGACAGCAATCCTGGTCACCCAGATCAGTTTCCATACATCGACTCCTGGTTGGAAGTTTCCAGGACCCTTCCACCTTGGGTATGGTTTTGCTCTAGTAAAAAGGGACAGTGCAGGATTCTTGTGACCCAGGCTCTGAAAGGAACTCCCAATGCCCCTCAGACAAAGACCATTCACCAAGGGGACCCTGAGGAGGAGCTGCCAATCCCGCCACCACCATACATCCCACCAGTCCCGTCAACCACTCTGGATGCAATCCTGGACACCCCACCGCCCTCCATTTCACTGCCAGCAGCTCAACCTGAGGATCAGCCCGCAGAGCCCACACCCCCACCAGCCGCTCAATCCGAGGATCGGCCCGCAGAGCCCACACCCCAAGATCTCACCTGCCGCCTTCGCCCGTGAAACGTCCCGGCCCTCCAGTTGCCTCTCCGCGAAACCCGAGGTCCTGATCTCGTGGGCCCAGACGGCACCCTTCAGTCGGGTCAGCCTGTGATCTACTATCAGCCTTTCACAACCACTGATCTCCTAAATTGGAAAGACCACACTCTAGCGTATTCGGAAAAACCTCAGGCTATGATCGACCTCATGGAGTCCATCGTCCAAACGCATCGGCCTATCTGGGAAGACTGCCAACAGTTGCTTCATACCCTCTTTAACACTGAGGAGAGGTGGAGAATTCTACAAGAGGCCCGAAAATGGCTCGAAGACATGGCTCCAGCAGGCATCATGGACATCGGGAGATGGGCTAATGAAGATGCCCCTGAAAATCGGCCCGACTAAGACTTCAACTCGGAAGAAGGTAGGGGCGCTATCAGAAGATATCAAGAGGCCATTCTGCGGGGTCTCCGACAGGGAGCAAAGAAACCAACTAATATGTCAAAAACAGCTGATGTAACTCAAGATGGGGAAGAAACGCCCAGGGACTTCTAGGAGCGACTATGCAAAGCCTTCCACACATACACCGTTTGACCCAGAGGCGCCAGAAAATCAGCGAATGGTAAATGCAGCCTTTGTTGTGCAGCCGGCCCCCAACATCTGCCGAAAACTCCAAAAGCTTGAAGGCTTCACTGGGATGACCATCACTCAATGTTTGGAAGTGGCTAATAAGGTGTTCCACAACCGCGACAACATAGCCAAATGGGAAGCCGATAAGAGGATGAGACAGAAGGTAACGCTACTGGCAGCAGCACTCCAACAGAACACCAACCCAAGGAGAACTGTGGGACAGATGAGAAATCCGGCACAGCCTCGGGGGATGCTCAAGAAAGATCAATGTGCCTACTGCCAGGAAATGGGACACTGGAAAAATGAATTCCCCAGTCGACGGCAGCCTCAACCCAGAAGCCATCTGTGGCCTTCCCCTCCTGCTGAAAAAGAACCTGAGTTCATCGGGTTGGCTGGCATAGACTCTGATTGATGGGGACCGGCTCTCTACTGCTAAGCCCCTGCGAGTCCGTGGTTGATTTAGACATAGGGGGCCAGAAGATAACCTTTATGGTAGACACAGGAGCAGAACACTCAGTGGTTACCACCCCAGTGGCTCCCCTTACTAATCAGAATGTAACTATCATGGGGGCCACCGGAGATCAGGCAGTAAGTCAGCCGTTTTGCCAGTCCTGAACCTGCAAAGTAGGGGGCCACGTCGTATCCCATGAGTTCTTATACATACCAGAGTGCCCTATCCCGCTGCTGGGGAGAGACCTACTCACCAAGTTAGGGGCACACATTTCCTTTGAGCTGCCTGGCCAAACAACCATGAACTTGAGCCCCGCCGAACCACAGCTCATCCTGTCCCTCAACACACCTAGGGACAAAGAATGGAGACTATGTGAATCAGAGGCCGCCGAGACAAACCCTGAATTCTACCGGACTGAGGTACCAGGGGTGTGGGCAGAGGACAATCCTCCCGGACTTGCCAGCCAACGTGCCACTGTCATAATTGAACTAAAGGCCGGGGCCCAGCCACAATGGCTTCGACAGTACCCGATCTCCAGGGAAGCCCAGATAGGCATCCAGACACATCTTGAATGGCTGAAAGATGTGGGCATCCTTGTTGAGTGTCAGTCCCCCTGGAACACACTGCTGCTCCCCATCAAGAAACCAAATGGCGAATATCACCCAGTTCAGGACCTCCATGCAGTGAATCAAGTAACTCAGACTCTACCTCCAGTAGTTCCCAGTCCCTACACCCTTCTCAGCCAGGTCCCACAGGAGGCCGCCTGGTTCATGTGCCTGAATCTCAAGGACACCTTCTTCTGCATCTGACTAGCCCCAATACGCCAATCCATCTTTGCCTTTGAGTGGACTGACCCAAACTCAGGGTGTCAAATGCAGCTCACCTGGACGAGGCTTCCACAAGGGTTTAAGAACTCTCCCACACTATTCAGTGAGGCCCTGGCTTCTGACCTTGCGAGTTTCCCACGAGAACAAGCCAACTGCACCCTAGATAACCTCCTCGTCACCTGGCTGACCAGAGACGCCTGCCACCAGGCCACAATTGCCCTCTTACAACATCTGGCCACCAAAGGATACCAAGTATCCTGGAAAAAAAGCTCAACTCTACAGACAAGAAGTCAAATATTTGGGCTTCATAATCATCCAAGGAAAATGGGTCCTCAGTGCAGAGCAAAAAGTGGTTATTACCAATCTTCCACGGCCCACCACTAAGCGGGCACTACATGAATTTTTGGGGACAGCTGGATTCTGTGGGATCTGGATCCCCAGGTTCTCAGGCATAGCCTGACCACTTTATGAGTCACTCACTGGACAGGACAAACAACCCCTAAAATGGCGAGAGGCACAAGAAAAGGCCTTCACGGAACTCAGAGACTTGCTTGGGAGAGCCCCGGATTTAGGTCTACCCGATACGGAAAAACCTTTCTGCCTATTTGTCCATGAAAAAGACAAAACTGCATTGGGACTCCTAACCCAAACAGTTGGACCCTGGATGAGGCCTATCGCTTACCTGTCCAAAAGACTGGACCCGGCGTCACTTCCGGATGGCCCCCATGCCTGCAGGCTTTAGCCGCTACAGTGCTCCTCATCTGGGAAGCTGACAAGCTCACCCTTGGACAACAACTCACAGTCAAGGTTCCCCATTCTGTAATTAGGCTCATGAACTGTCAGGATCCACTATGGCTCTCCAATGCCAGGCTCACCCAATACCAGGGGCTCCTTCTGGAAAATCCTCGCATAAGCCTTCAGACTGTTCAAGCCCTGAAGCCAGCGACCTTCCTCCCCACGACTGAAGGTGAGCCAGAACACGACTGCCTAGAAGTCATCACTGAGGTTCATGCCACATGGCCTGACCTACAGGACACCCCTCTGCGGGATGCAGAGGTTACACTCTATACTGATGGCAGCAGTTTTATACAGGATGGGCTGCATACAGCTGGCTATGCCATAACTACAGCCTCGGAGATTCTACAGGCAAAGGCATTCCCTGCTGCGTGGTCAGCCCAACGGGCCGAACTCTGGGCTCTCATACAGGCACAGCAGCTTTCAAGAGACAAAAAGGTCAATATTTACACAGACTCCAGATACTCTTTTGTCACTGTGCACATACATGGGGCCATCTACAAAGAACGTGGTCTCCTCACGTCTGAAGGGAAGACCATCAGAAACAAAGGTGAAATCCTTTGTTTTTAGAAGCTATTAGAAGCTGTTTGGGCATCCCAGTGCCTAGCTATCATTCACTGCCGAGGGCACCAGAAAGGGAACAATGAGCCAGCTGCTGGCAACCACCTCGCCAATCAAGCCACGAGGGCAGCCACCCAGGACACAGATGCAGCCATCATTCCTTCCACCACCCCAGCCACGCCAAGCCCTATCTACACTGCAGCAGAAGACAGCTGGGCACAGAATGAGGGGGCCACACGGCATCTTCAGGGTTGGTGGATACTGCGTGATGGCCGCTTGTTTATCTCAGCCGCCCTCGCTCCCCGCATCATTTCAGAACATCACTCTACTTCCCACCTAGGGAAGACTGGACTTGAAAAGCTGCTAGCCAAAAACTTCTATATAGCCAGACTCACAGCCTAGTGCCGCTCTATCACAGAGCGCTGTGCTACCTGTGCTGAGCACAATCCCAAGACCAGACCGACACCACGACCTGGGGTCCAACGAACGGGATCTGCCCCTTTTGAGGATCTCGAGGTAGACTTCACAGAAATGACCCCTCACCAAGGGACAAAATACCTTCTTGTCTTAGTCTATACCTTCTCGGGCTGGGTAGAAGCCTTTCCCACCCGAACTGAGAAAGCCAGAGAAGTCACCAAGATTCTCCTCCATGAAATCATCCCATGGTATGGGCTTCCCCTCACCATTCACAGCGACAACGGACCAGCCTTTGTCTCAGATGTTCTACAGACTCTGGCCTTGGCCCTCAATGTCTCCTGGAAGCTTCACATGGCCTACCAACCTCAGAGTTCAGGGAAAGTAGAGCACATGAACCGTACCCTCAAAGAAACATTGTCTAAGCTATGCCAAGAGACCTCCCTGGGATGGACGGATCTACTTCCCTTAGCCGTCCTCCGCTCCGGGTGTACTCCTCGGAAGGATAGCTTCTCCCCATTTGAAATTCTCTATGGCCATCCTACCTCATTGCTATCATCCATCCAAGGCAACCTCAGAGTAGTAGGTGACTCCCACATCCAAGGTCAGCTTATTGCCCTAGGAAAGATCCTTACGGGCTTACACTCACATCTGCTAGAAAGAACTCCTGTCTCATTAGGGACCCCCGTCCATCCTCACCTTCCAGGTGACAGGGTCTGGGTCAAAGATTAGAAGCGTGAGCCCCTCTGCCCAATATGGACGGGCCCACACACAGTAATCCTTGTCACCCCCACTGCCCTAAAGGTCTCCGATATCACACCGTGTATCCACCATCTCTCACATCAAGTGAGCAGAACCGGACCAGCCTGCCTGGACCCCACACCTGGTACCCGATGAACCATTGAAGATGACGCTTAAGAAAACCACATGAATGACAATTCTCATTTGTGCCCCCCTAACCATCGTTACCCTCTGCCTGCTGATCCTTCTGACCTCTCTTTTGTTCATCTCTGCAACCCCGCCTGATTGGACCCCCACCCAGAGGGGTCTCCTCCTGTTCGGATTTCTGCTATGGGTTTCTCTTTTGTTCATGCTCACCTGCCTGTGGCCCTCTGGCTCTTGAGTCTCCTTTGCCTTTTCCCCTTAAGTCTCTCCTCGAAATGCCCCTGCTTCCGGGGGTCTGGAACAAGAGCCTACTTCCAATTCTACACTCTCATGCCTCAGGAATGCTACTGGGGAACCACACGGACCACCTGCACAGAATCTGGCCGCACCTATTGAACCGCCACTCTGACTCAGACCTCCCGTTCCCCCTGCAATCTATTCCCCCAAGGGTCTGTCTGCTGGACCTACTTACCCCAAGCCGAGTCCTCCAATGGCGGCGGTGTCCAGGACACTGCCCTCCACGACATTGCGGCAACCTGGATTGCTGTGATAACTCAGGCTACTCCACCCCAGCCCCGCTACCGTGGCCTCAATCTAACTTCCCTCCACAGGGCCACACTCCCAGATACCCAGGACCTTACCCGGCAGCTCTTCAACACATCCTACTAACTATGGCTTAATTCCAACTGTTGGATTTGTTTACCCCTTGCCCATTGGGCCTTCTTCGGTATCCCGGGTCCCCTCGACTGGTTACTGCCCAACCCCACTAACACCTCCATCATCTCTGGCCCACTCGGTGGCCCCATTCTCCTAGCTCCTGCCTCAAATTTAACCTGTTATCTGCCTCCAGGCCATTCACAGGTCCCTGACCCCCGCTGCTTTACCTTCACTAAGCCACTACCCTACTGTGCCCCTCCCAGCATTTTCCTCTCCTGCGAAGGTGGCTTACTTTTCAGATGCCGAGGCACCAACAACACTGACACTGGCTGCATCCTCACCTTTATATCCCTCCGCCTCCCTGTACACTGACTCGCAGTTCCAGTCTCGGATTTCCTCTTCTCATCGTGCCCATCGGGCGGCTGTCATCCCTTTTCTCATAGGCGCTGGCATCTTTACTGGGGTCACCGTTGGTGCCTCCGACCTTGGGACTTCCATCAACTTTTACTACAAGCTTTCTCAGGAACTCAATGATGACATGGAGCAGGTCGCGGACTCGCTCACGTCACTCCAGACCCAACTCTCCAGCCTGGCTGCAGTCGCCCTCCAGAACCTGTGCGCCCTTGATCTGCTCACGGCTGAAAAGGGTGGGACCTGTCTCTTCCTGCAAGAAGAATGTTGCTACTACGTGAACAAGTGTGGGATCATCGCCACCAAGGTCCGTGAGGTCTGAGACTGCATACAGCGCTGTCGTGAAGAGCTCGCCTCCTGTGGGTTTAGTTCTCAGTCCTGGACTTCTTGGCTCCTCCCTTTGGCGGGTCCCTTAGTCTCCATTCTCCTCCTTGCTACCATTGGCCCGTGCATCTTCAATGCCCTTGTCCGCTTCATTGAAAACACCATCTCCCATCAGACCACCACCCGCATCCTTGCCCTATGGGGCTATCGCCCTCTCAGTTTAAATGATGATCTCTAGGCTTCCCCTTCTGATCATTAACAGGGGGGACATGTTAGAGCAGTTCCCAGCGACCATAGCCACTAGGAACTTTCCCAGCACATTAGTGCAGTCACTGGTGATATCATGTTGGAGCAGTTTCCGGCGGCGACCATAGCCGCTAGGAACTTTCCCAGCACGTTAGAGTAGTCACCGGCGATAACAGCCAATAGGGGCTTTCCCGTCAGAGCAGTATCTGGCGATCACAGCCATTAGAGACCCTCCCGGCACCCCAGCCAGCTTTAACCAATCCCCTATTTCTGCAAAAACAATGGCGCAAACCCTCCCAAAACGCGAAAGCCCGATACTATATAACCAAACACCGGACACCAGTGAGTGCTCAGTCTTTGGGAACGATCCCACTGAGTCCACCGGTGAAATAAAGCTTTGTTCTCCCTGATCTCTGCGTGCCACTTGAGTTTCTCAGTCCTTGCCGCTTTCCGCAACACTAGTAGAGAATTATTGAAGACCAAATAGTGAATGTCCAAAAAACGACATATAGTTGGAATGATGGACACTGTGGTTGATATTTTGGCATCTGTTTTCTACATATGTAAGATGTACTTTGTGAAAGCAATTGCATGGTTTGTGCTTGGAGTTAGATTAAAAGTTATGTTTGAGAGGCAGGAAGACCTAGATTCATATCCATGCTCCTCCAATTACAAAGTATGTGACCTGGGCACATCACTTACCTCTTTCTGTTTTAGTTTCTTCCTCTATAAAATGGAGACAATAATAGTACCCGCCTTCATATGGCTGTTGTGAGGATTAAAAGGGAAAATGAATTAAAAATACAAAGCACAATGTCTGCCACAAGGTGAGTTCTCAATACATATTCACTCTCTGGGGGCCCGTATTACAATTATGTAGTTGTTGGAGATCACTTCTCCTCCTGTAATATCATTACTCAGTCAAATTCTCCACTTCTGTTTATTCCTCAACTCTCTATCACATCTCTCATATGTTCCACTGTTTTTCCAAAACCCACTCTCACCCCAATGTCTTAGCATTAACAGTAGAGACATAAAGGATCAACAGCCAAGGCCAGGAAAAGCCGGCCTTCAAATGTGATGTGAAATTGTTTCCTCAGTGTATAAATAGCTATCATTCTCCACACCAGAGAAAAGTTATTCTAAGAAGCTTTGCAGTCTAAATGACACCTGCAACAGTGCACTAGTTCGTTTTACTTTTGCAAAGTGAAAATTAAAAGCACTGACTGAAGCCATGCATTTGAACATCTTCACCAAAGACTGATCCCAATTCCCACTTTGCAGTTTTACCAAGTTTTGCACTTCCAGACTACTTTGCTACTACTGCTTAATAGTGACCCAGCAGCAAATCTTTGAAACATACCCATAGAATAAATCTCTCTTTTTAGCTATAGTGTTTAGAAACCAATGGGTTAAGAGATTATCCCTATTGTGTAAAGAGACACAAATCAGGAACTCTGGAGCTATGGACAAAGATCAGGAGGAGGGCTATTATTTGCATATTTACCTGAGGGCAGGTTAGTGTTTTTTCTAAAGAGCTAATGTGCATTTTTTAAAAGCTGCATAAAATCATGCATTTGTGAATGATTTGCCAGGTGAATGATAAATTATCTTACAAATACAGTTAATTAGTACTGGCTTCCTGCCTGTGTTCATTTTTGACCTCAAGGCAGACAGTCTCCTCTAATCCCAAGAGACTGTTCCATTAGCTTCCCCACCCTCTCCCACTCCTCGTCTCCTCCTTCTTCCATTATCACCTGTTCTAAGTTCTTGCCATCAAATAACCAATCCTGCCCTCTCTCTTTATGCGTCAACTATCCTTCTGCACAAAATACAATGTGAAAATAAAAAGAAAAACAATCTATAAAACAGCAAGTAGCCACCTAAAATATGGTATGGGAAGTACAACTGCTGGCTGTTGGCATCTTTGCCAAATGACCTAAACACACTGTTGTACATGGCTCTTTGTTGTTAAACCTCTCCCTACCCATGTGGAGCATTCAAAATAATTTTTAAAAATTTCTACAATAACATCACATAGGTCTGCTATTATTTGTATATTAAAAATGTTCCAGGTAAGTTTCACTTAAACCAAATCCTATGTTAATGCAGTAGGAAAGCTGGCTATTTAAAGAAACACAATGACAAATTATTTTATATGGAAAAAATCATTTCATAAAGCCAATGATTGCCTTCTAAATAATCAGTTTTGGATGTTTGGGCCTTTTTATAACTGACCTATTTAAAGTAAGTAGCACTTATACACTTTAAGAGAACACTTGTTTTACTGAAGAAATATTTCTCAGATTTATAAATTTTAAAAGAACAGTCAGAAAATTGCCTTTTAAAACTTTGATAATCTTTTAAAACTTGCATATTTACAATACACAATCTTAAAGATCCTCTTATCTATATAATTTGGAATTAACCAATCCTATTAATTTCATATTGAAATTCCTATCCCATGCCTGAATATTGTTAAACTCAAAACAAGTATGAATGGGTTACTCTTTAAATAATCCCAGTCTTGTATTTTGAACCATGAGAGGAAAATCTGTTTGTTAATTGCAGTTTAATACTGAACATACACAGTACAGTGTAACTTAAATAATATTGCAAATAAGAATAAACCTTCACAGAGCAACCTCTTCAACTTCCATACCAAGAAGTGATTTTGTTTGTACATCAAGCATAATATGTGAACTGTATAAATAAATACATAAACTTGTTATCTTCTTATATTAACAATGACCACTGACCCAAGATCGTTTTGAATTATTTTTTCAGCACATAATACATACTCAGTAATTCTTTATTTAAATGGTAAATGGACACATGATTCTTTTCAGTGGATACAGATGCTTTACCACACACTTCCCTGACAGGTTTCTCTTGGTGACTAAGAATCTATATTTTCATGACAGCTCTTAGGAGCTCAGATGAAACAATTTGAAGCCTATGAAAATTAGTTTCAAGGTGTGTTGTGTCTTTGTTTGTGTGTATGTGTGTGTGTGTACTAACATGCTCACAAGGGAATCAAACCTATGACTTTGACTTATTTAGCACCATTCTCTCAACCAGTGTTTCTCAAAGCATGAACCTTGGAAGGCATGCAATAGAATCACCCGGACAAAGAGGCAAATTCTCAGTCTATGTACTATAGTAGAATCTGGGGGAGAGATCTGGGAATCTGTATCTAAAGAGCCTCATCTTCACCCTACCTGGGTTCTTCCATATAATTCTGATGTACATTACAGTTGGAGAACCTCTGGGAGGTCATGTTCAGGTAAAATTTTAAGGCCATAGTCCAGCTATACTAAAAGTTTAAGGTAAGTGAATTAACGCTTTATAAAAACATACAAAATAAGTAGCTCTAGCTCTGCTTTTCCAGATTCTAAAAAGAAACTAAAGAAGCAAATGCGTCGTCACCATTACCCATGCGAAAGGAGTATCAAGAGGTGTGGTTTTCACCTTATTCTGATCCAGATTAAAATCCAAGCCACGTAGTATAATATGACAAATGTGACTAAATGAGTCAAAAATGGAAGTGTTATACAAGCAATGGATAAAGATTGTGTGACCGGTCAAAGTGATGATGCTGCAAGATTTGTGCACAGTCAACTCACTTGTTAATAATGTACCATTGCCTATGATTAACTCTTCTTATTGAATGAGGCAGAAAGTCTAGTTCATGTTGAGGAAATCAGAAATTAATCAAAAGCAGGTCTTTGTATTTGGGATTGGCCCAATATGGTAGTTATTTTGGAAGCTCATGGAGAAAGAACATCCAATTCTAATCAAAAGAATAATTTAAGCCTTCACAGAAGGTACTTACAAATTCAGACTAAGAAGTAAAACTGTCATATATTAGGATAGAGAGTGAGCTAAATTATATATATTAATTTCTAATAAAAATATATTTTTACTCCTGGTGTTAACATTCAGAATTTTTTTAACTAGACAAAAACTTGACTCTCAGAAATCAAAAGACTTCATTAAATATATGAGTTATATCAATGAACTTACTCAGCAAGTATCATTATTAGTAGGCTGATTTTAACATTACCCCAAATGTTAACTGTTGCTAGACATAAACAAAAATAATACAGAAGGAAATCTGTATTCCTAACATTAGTGAGAGTATGTTATAATTAACCAACTAGTTGATATCAACATTAGATGACTAAATAGGTAACATCCAAGTGCATTAGTAATAAGTTAATTAATGCAATCAATATTATAATTGTCCAGATAATGTCAAAATTTACCATGTCTCAGATTTTATCCATAATATAAATGTGTATCTAGACTTACACACACACACACACACACACACACACACACACACACACACTACATATCTACAACATATAAAAGAAGAAGAAAATGAGTCAAGATTATCTGAGGAACAATAGCAAGCAGACTTTTCGTCATGCAGTCTTTTAGGGTCCATCACATCCATTGTCAGGGATAACTTCCATGGTATCAGGTTCTGTCCTATGTCTCTGAAAAATTACTTTCTAAAATTCTCCAGCAGGTAAGAATATCCTGAGTTTCTCTCTTGCACTACTGTGAGTAGAATTACTGGTTTACACTTTGCTTTTACTTCACATTTAAAATACACACATGCATGCCATTCTTTTGGAGTTGCTCCATTTAAAAATTACTAGTTTACAATTACTTCACTCATTTATGAACAATTTTGTATAAACAATATTTTGGATGCATTTCAAGAAGATTTCATTCCAAAAGCCCAACGGAACCTCATTCTGAGGCAACGTTCACCTATAAGGAGATTCTACATATGGGTTCAGTTAGCATTCTAGAGTGGTTCCAGTATAGACTTTCTGAGATGCTTAGGAACAGTCAATGATATTTTCAAGAGTTAAAAATCTTTCATAAAGGCAGAGAATAGATAAACAGCAATTAGGCCCTTGTTCCCTAAGTTAATTGTTCATATTCTGCATATAGCTTATCAGTACAACATATTATTAGTGAACTTCTCAAATGTAGATTGGCAACCAATTCTAAATCCACAACAAGCTGCCTCTTTGTAGGAAACTCTTTCTCCTCATACCAAATTATACTTAAAATCTCACTTCCCATAATTTGGAAGAACCGATTCCTACCTGTAACTTTCAATTCAGTTGTTCGTCTTACAAGTTTTCCTTCATATTTAAGTTCACAAGTGTAATTTCCTCCATCTTCTTCTTGAACTTCCTGGATTAGAAGAGCATTTCCTTTCTGTATTATTATGCTTCTCCACATTTTTGGCTTGCATTCCTGCAGAGAATATATTTTCAAGTAAGCAGAAATAAAAATTCACATCACTAAGTCTTAGTACTGGCAAGTTAGTACTTTCACATTTTTGTACTCTTTTGTTTCCAAAATATGTAACTAGAGAGTTAAGTCAATGACTAGAAAATACCACAATTGTGTCTTATTGTGTCCAACTCACATATCACAACTATCACCCTAAGAGCCACTTAAAAGGCCTGATCCCAAGAGCAGAAAATCTCTAGACAGATTCTGCAAAAATAGAAAATCATACAAGCTCCCCAAATGTAAAAGAGGTATAGCAGAACTTTAAAAGTCACAAAATGCCATCATAATGCCCTGGTTCTTTCTATTTGATAGGGATATTTCCTAAGAGTTCTAAGAGGATAGTGTCCATTTAGCAACACAGAACACAAGGGAGTCTTAAGCATTTTTAAAATTTATAATAGGCTTTTAAATTGGCAATCATGTCTACAATGGTTTCATTAATTACGTCGTATAGTAAAAACTAATACTAATACTCCAGAGTGTCCCTCCCCAGAGTCAAAAGATCCATTTGGATGGTGGGGGAGGGGCCTAGAATATTATACTTAAGGAGTTCTCTAGAAACAAAGCTAGATAAAATGAGGACACACTTTGTTTTAGTAAGAGAACGGGGAAATTATCTACTTACTTTCTGGGTTCAGCGATATATGACTAGAGAACAAGACTTGGGTTCTGCAGGCCGGTCTCCTACACTCCTGATGGGAATGGGAAGGAGTCTTGCTACGGGGTTTGAACTTCCCTAGAAAGGAATGTTTAACTCTTCCATAGAGTGACAAGGATATAGCAATAGACAAGTATGTACAAATATCTAGCCAAGCTTCTTTGTCTTTGGGGAATTTTCTCAGACTACTTTTTAGATACCGTTCCAATTTCTTTACCACTCATCTAAAATCTTCAACCAAAGTGGTGATCAAAACCTATACAAACATCAGTGGAGGTGCATGGGATAATTGCAAGGGAGTGCTGAACAATCAAGGTAAAAGTATTTTATCATCTAAATTCTGAATCTCTCCGTTAAGGCAATACAAAAATTGATTATGAGGCAGATTGTGTAAATAACAGTTGAGAGCAATGTCTACTTTCCACACTATGGTATATACAACATCTTCTCTCCCTCTCCTGGCCCCCTCACCCCCACCCTTTTCACACACTTCTTAAATATTCATGTGAAGGTAGAATCAGTGCTGACGCTCAAGCCCCAGCTCTGCGTGTGTATGTGTAAAATGATTTGTGAGAGTAAATACCCATTTATTAGTTTTTTTTACTGTAACAATTTTTTTTCTTTTATGCTAGCAGGAGTTTTGACAACAAAACACATAAAGTGGCACTTAAGTTCACAGGTATAATATTCAAGAGATACGCTTGCTTTATGTCCAATACAACTATCCACACACATTGTCAAACAGTAAATAAAAGTAGTACTATCTGGGACATCTAGATATAAGACTCCTTCACTCCCTAGGGTCTTTCCAAAGAACAGTTAAGGGTTTGTCTGAAATTATACTACATACCATGTCTGGCGAGGTTTATCACCTATATGAGATTTGTTTCTGAGTTAAACCTAGGGATATAAGGTTTCTGGGAAAACAAAGAAGAAAGTCTGAACAGAAAGAAAAAAAATAGCCCAGCTGTCACTATCGTCATACAATAATAATCCACAATTATTTTCGCATTGCTTCCAACTCTGATAGCCTCATATTTCTAAAGAATAATTCTGAAGGTCATTAAACAAAAATATGGTCCCTCTGGGCATTTTGAGAGAAAAGAAAAATGAAAACTAAGCTGCTTCACTTTCACATAGCAGTGGTGGGGGCAAGCAAATGAGTCCACACACTATTCTATTAAAAGACAAATGGCATTGTTTTCTAATATTATTTTGCAGGGAAAGTCCATAAGCAATTAGGTCTAACCATTTTCCTTTTCCCTGCACACTGCTTTGTTTTTACCCCCCTCCCCCCACAAATTAAAATCAGAAGCATGTATAGACATTAGAAAATCACTCCTGATAATGAATAGCCTGAAATCCTTATGTGAACTTTGGGATAGATCTAGACAGTCTCAAGTACTTTGCAACTTGCTATCCAGCCTTATAAATGATTCTTTGTACCCAGTAGAGGTTTGTTTGTTATTTAACTGTGGCATAAAAAAATATAATCTTCAGGTCAACTCTACCCTTCTTCAGACAACGTTGTACGGATGAAGAGGCAAATTGGCTTTACAGCAACACAGCTCTAGGTCAAAATGTGGGGTTCAACCAAGTTCTGTGATCTTAGGCAAATTTGCTTAACTTCTTTAAGTCTCAGTTTCTGACAATGCATATGAGGATAATATACACTACCATGTGAGCAGTCAGAATCCAGAGGTGTGCAGAGTGTATTAATTACACTCTTGTTGGGCAGCATTATATAGAGTGGTCATCCAGTACACAGAATGTGTTCCATCCCTAACTTTCACAATCCAGGATTACATCTTCTTCAAACCACCATCGCTGCTTGTGAAAATTAGTACTAATTAACTAATTAGATTTTTTTAAAAATCCTTCACTAATTGGTTAACCATCCCCCAGCAATATGATACTTTAACCCACAGAAAATGTATACCTCCTAAGAGGCCACTCCAGCAGTAATCCTAGCAGGTGAGTAGAGGAACTATATTTTGTTCAGAAGAGACTTATAGATGACTGTCCTGCTCCCACCAACCCATCTTTCACACAGTCATCTCGCCGGCTATCCTACTCACATAGAGGTATCTATATGGAATCTCGGAAATCTTCCAGGCTCTTTACTCCATTATTTGAAGCATCTCTTCCTTAAATTGTTGGCTGCTAGGCTTAATACTGTCACTGCTTTTTCCCTGACCAAATCTTCCCATCGCCTCTTTCCTAGTGGACACACAACACTGAAATACCTCATTGCCCCCGGGTATGTTTAATTTAATTCTGACAGGCTGTTAGGCAAAGAAGTTTGAAACATACAGGTTGAATCTCAAGATGGCTGTTTATCAGAGGCAATAACAAACCACCAAAGCTACAAATGTGATCAGGCCCCTAATATTATCTTCAGTGTGTAATTCCTCTATTATGTAATGACCTTGAGACCATTAAAATTGACATCATCAACGTGAAAGTTTTGCTGAGGGCCAGTCTTGCTGGAGATGCCTGGGTGAGACAAACAGCTCAACTTCATGGCCTGGCTCACTTCTCACAGAGCAGTTTGTTATAGGACATCCTTGCTCAGTCAAAATAATGTCAGCCCTTAAAGTTCAGCTTCCTTCCCTCCCTTCCAGCCTTCTGAAGTGGTAGGTCACGTGCTAGCAGTTGCTGGGTTGGGAGCCTGGGATGTTCAACAGAAACATCTGTTGACCAAGCCCCCTGAAGTATCCTGTTGGCAGCCACATTTGGATTTGGGAGTTTCCACCATGAAATAATCACCACTGAATTCATAGTCCACTTTTGAGATAGTATCATTGTACTCACAGGTGTTTTTCAATCAGTTTGGTTTGTTGGTCATGGATACATCAGTGCTATTCAGAACACATGACTCATTTCTCATGGCAAGAACACCAGGAAGATTCATTTGAATAATTATTCTGACACTGAAGTTCAGACACAAGACAGCTGTGCAAACATAAGCCAATGATATAAAGCTCTGGTCCTTAAAGCACCTTTGTTCAAATACCTAACACCCTTCTCCTCAGACCCAACTTCTCTCCTTTCGTCTGAAGTCTGAACTATTCCATAGAGAACCTAGGCATTGGCCTAACAATCTGTAGGGATCCTGAACTTTCTTCAAATTCAATATAGAAGAGATAGGAGCACAACGGTGAATTAGGCTTTAACCTTGCCTTTCTCAGCCCTATCTCTACTCGAAATGCCTAGGATAAGCCACTCCAGAAAGTCTTCCCCCTCCCCAGCTCCATTTCTCCAACTTTCTACCTTCACAGTCCTAATGTTGATGTTGTTACCCACAGTAGTTAATAGTATAAGTACTAGTCTCACATACTTGACATGATGTCATGCAGGGCGGCCTGCCGGGTCTCTGCTCCCGCTCCCCACATAAGAACGCAGGACATGGTGAGGCCAAAAAGGAACACCCACGGAGCCATAGATGGGGGAGTCATACCACTATATTCTCGCTGGTGGCTGGGTTGGAGAAACAGGAAACAGGAGCCATACAATTCTCAACCCTCACTGCACTGCTTGCAGGCTGAGCCATCTTATTACTGGCCCCCATTTTTTCTGCTAGCCTAGCCACAGCAGTTATATTAGTGGCCAATGGCTCACTGGTTACAGCTGACGGCCAACTAGCCACAGCTGATGGCCATGCAATCACAGTTGATGGCCATTTACTACCTGAGCCAGCAACTCTCTATGTGAGGCTGAGAGCCTGGAAACTGCTTTTTGGGGTTCTGTCCCAACAGATGGAATCCCAAGTTGTATGTTTTTGAGCATGCTACTTAATCGAGCTAAGACTCAGTTACTTCACCTATTAAAAAAGGTGGTGAAAATATTTGCCAAAGAGCATGATTATGAGGATTAAATGAGTTAATGCATGTAAAGTATCTGTAATACAGACTATCCTGTGCTAAAACCATTCAGTAACATTAACTATTATTTCTATTATTGTTCTTACCCTCAGCCTTCTGCTTTTAGATGACATACACATCTATGACAACATGTTAATGACTGGCAGGAGATAATGTGACACACATTTCTATAGGAGTCTGGAGACAATCCTAAAGACAATCTAAAGTTATTCTAATGCTGGGGTTGACTTCATTTCTGATCTGACATGCAAAGAACTTGGACATTGTCACGACCATCCTCACAACAAGAAAAAGGCTGAACAAATGGGAAAGCAGCAACACTTCTCATATCCATTAGCTAACTGAGGTAACAGTGAAAATCACTGCCTCAGAAACTGGAAAGACAGGCAGCAGCTTACTGAGAATAGAAGCAGACACAGGAGCCAGCAACTGGTAGGAACACTCAAAAAATAATCAACTAATCTCTGTAGACTATGAACTAGCTTGAGAAATGAAATCCCCCAGGGGTACTGCCTTGGGGTGGGCACACTTCTGTGAGTTTTACCTCCAGGAATCCCATCAGGTTTTCAGGGTGAAGATCAGAGAAAATTACCCTCACATTTCAGGCAGAGGAAGGGGAAAGTAATCACTTTGAAATATATCCAAAGACCTTCATTCTCCTTAACAGCCTTTCCTTAAAGGACCTAGGGGAAGGGAAGTCCCCAAATTTAGCCCCATTCTAGCCTTCTAAGTAGGGTAAGAAAAATAGCCAGCTCTAAACCCTCTATCTTTCCTGTCTCACCTAAGGGTGTTGGGACATAGGAGGGAAGCTGAGAAGTACTTGTGATGGTCACAGTCCAGGAACAAAGTGCACTAAAAGACTGAAATATAATCACAGGATTATAGAATGCTTTCCTTCATCAGATACCTTACCAAACCATCAATAGGGCTCCTGTATAATAATAGAATATTACAGCTGAAAGAATTGCACAACTCAGACCTTATTTAAGAAGACGTCTCCTGGGAAATCCAAAGATAAAAGGGAAGTGAAAATCCAGGACACTAGAGAAAATTTTAGCCTCTAACATCTATAGCTACAGCAAGAAGTAAACACAGCCGAACTGTTAGCCAGATAAACGTAACAACCTCACACAAAAGACCTATCTATTTACCTCAGTTTCTTTTACCCAGTACATCATTTCTGGCTTTTAATAAAAATTTACAAATATATATATATATATATATATATATATATATACAGATATATATATGCTAAAAGATATATATATATATATATATACTAAAAGATAGAATTTTATATATATATATATATATATATATATATATATATATATATATATATATAAATCAGGGGTGCCAAAAAAATGTATACAAGTGGACACTTTGGTCCATGTTGTCAAGCAGTAGTTCACCGTAATCAGAAGTGTCTGGATGCTGATGGTAACAACTTTGAACACCTCTTGTAATAGCAGAAGTTAAACGTGACTTGCATTCATCTTTTGTTATGGGTATATATTGAATATTACAATTTCAATACAGTTTTCCTTTCTTAAAATGTGTATACATTTTTTGGCACCATCTGTGTGTGTGTGTGATTACATATATACGATTTTTTTTTTTTTTTTTTGAAGAGAGAGCAAGCATCAGAACTAGACTCAGATATGGCACAAATTTTGGAACTACCAGTCTGAGAATGTAACATTAGTATGATTAATATGTTACTGGCTCTGAAATATTGGACAACATGTAAGAACAGAAGAGAAATACAAACCCTTAGAAAGAATCAAAAGGAAAATGCTAGAAATTGAAATACTGTAACAGAAATAAAAATGTCTTTGATAGGCATATTAATAGACTGGACATGGCTGAGGAAAGAATCAGTGAGTTTGAAAGAATGTCAATAGAAACCTCCCAAACTAAAAAGCAAAGAGAAAAAAAATGAACAAAATATCTAAACTGTGGGAGAAGTAAAAAAGACATAAAATAAGTGCAATAGGAACACCAGAAGTAGAAGAAAGGGAGAAAGGAATGGAAGAAATATCTAAATTCCACTGCTGGAACAACCAAGGTTATAGCACCCTGGGCATGGACAGAGAAGTTTGTTGTGCTGATAGGCTTCTGTAAGCATCTAAGCTGAATTTTGAACAATATGTAAAATTTAGGCAGGTGGGACATACTGAACAGAGAGAATAACATGTGTAGAATCATCCAGATGTCAAAACACATGGAGTGGATAAAAAACGATGAATATTTTTGCTCTGTTGAGAGTACCACTGAGAAGGATGATACTAGATACTAAAAGACTTGACTACCATTCTAAGATATTTGCACATTTTCAGGGTTAAAATCCCAGGTCTGCCAGTATATAACCTACGCCTCATAAGGCTGTGCTAAGAATTGAATTAGGTAGTGAATGAACAGGCTTGGTACAGGGTCAGGCCTTGTAAACAATCAATAAAAAGGAGCTATTAACTAAATGGTTTTATGGAATTATTGGAGTGTTTAAATTGTGGCATTCTATGATCAGATGTGCATTTCTGAAAGGCCATTCTAGTGGATATATAGAAAGTGGTTAGACTATAGAAAGAGACATTGCTTACGAGGCTTTAACTTGCTTTGATCTGTTTTTATCCCTTGAATGTCATTAAGGATATAGAGGAAGTCCATTCTTAGCCTGGATTCTTGTAAAGATCAACAGTAAACTCTTGTTAAATTTGAGAAAAGCATACACATCAAAAGATTATAAAAGTTGACAAAACATATCATTTTGATAAATCAAGAAATTGTACACTCAAAAGTCAACCTTATGAGACCTTTATTCTTTTTTGTTTATTTGCTTGATATTTTTATCTTTTTTATTAGTTTCAGGTGTACAAAGCAATGTAATAGTTAGACATTTCACCTCTCACAAAGGGATAACCCCCACCCCCAGTCTATTGCCCCTCTGACATCAAATATATCTATTACAATTCCCTTGACTCTATTCCCTATGTTGTACTCCATATCCCATGACTCCATATATATTAAATTATAGTTGGAATACAATATTCTTCAGCTTCAGGTGTACAGTGCAATGGTCAAGCATCTATACCAATGAGAACTTTATTCCTAATCACCAAGAACCAGCAGTGACACAAATGGTCATCAACAGGTGAATGGCTAACAATGATACATCTCTACAGTGGAATATTGGACTCTTATTAGTATAAAAGGAATTATCTATTGATATATAGCAAAACATACACACATCTCAAATGCATTATGACAAGTGAAAGAAGTACAATGTGGCAAAGAAGGCCACATATCATACAATTCCATTTAAATGACATTTTGGAAACTACAAAACTATAGGAACAGGAAACAGATGAATTTTTACAAAGGATGGGGGATAGGAGGTGGGAACTGACTATAAAGGGACATGGAAGAACTTAGAATAATAAAATGTTTGACATATTGATTGTAGTGTATACAGTTGCTATAACACATCAAATTATACAAGTGAAAACAATTAAATTTATGTTTGCAGATTATACAGAAAAACATGACTTAAAAAAAACTCGGAGATCCAAGATAATGGAGTAGCTAAATGCTGTGCTTGTCTCCTCCCATGAACACTTAAAATTACAACTAATTATAGAACAATCAACCTGTAGAACCATCTGAAGTCTAGCTGAACAGAAGTTTTATGACTAAATATAAAGAAGCCACCTCGAGACTGGTAGGAGGTGTGGCGACACAGAATAAGTCAGCCGCATACCTCTGTGTGGCAGTTGAAAATCAGGAGGGATACCTGAGCTGCAGAGGTTTACTACCAGAGGAGTGAGGAACCCCAGCCTCACACCAGGTTCTCCAGCCCGGAGTACTGGTGCCGAGAAGAGGAGCCCCCACAACATCTGGCTGTGAAAAACAATGGGGATTACAACCATCCAGGTGGGACAGAGGGCTGTGGGAAACCCAGACATCTTCTTAAAGGGTCCACACACATTCCCTCGTTCATAGGCACTCACCCTGGGCTTTGGCAAAGGGACAGTTACTCAGGGGGCATCTGGGATATATGGGGAGATACTGAGTTGTGTGGCTTCAGGGTGAGAATTGGAGGAACAGTCACCATGTTCCTTGTGTGGGGACCTTCTCCCATGCAGCTGGTAGGCAGGCACCATATTTCCTGTGTTCATCCCTCCCCCCAGTCCCATGGTCAAATCTTAATTAGTCTGGTGAGCTCTGCTCACTCCACCCTCGTGACTCTATGACACCCTGCCCCACCCCACTTGCCCAATGCCAGAGGTACTTTCTCAGTGAGAAACCATCCCTGCCTTCATTGAATTCTTTCTTGGACAACTACGAAGGTCCATGGGCCCCAGGTGGGCAGTGGCTGGCTTCAGTATGGTCTAAGGCTTTTCCTGAGCAGCTCAAGTCTTACCACTGGCACCAAACAGAATCTACATTAACCTGGTGAACACAACTCATCCCACCCAGGTGACTTGCTGAAACCTGCCTCACCCAACTCTGTACAGCATAGGACTTTATCAGTGGCTGGACCTCACAGGAGTCGTCAGGTGGCAACAGGCCTTGGGGTGTCCTGGATTTTTATGGAGCTACCACAGGCCTGGTACTAGTGGCAGCTGGTCTCGGTTTGCAGCGTGGCCTCTTTGATGTACCTCCAGGTTTAGCACAGGCAGCAACCAACGACAAACCGCTTTGTAGATTTCACCAGGTAATCCCTGGCTGGTCACAGGCAGTGGGTGACCTGGGCTTGCACCAGAGAACCTCACAAGAGGCCCCAAAACCAACATAGTTGGAGGTTGGCTTCATACCATTCCACAACAACAACCAATTAGCCCCACACGCAGCACACCCAAAGGGCAGTCTCAAGAGGTACCAGACACCACTGGGGTGAATAAGTCCAGCGGATAAGTCCCCCCACACAGTAGCCCATAAGCTGTGGAAATGGCCAAACCCCCACAGCCAATCAGCCTCAGGGTCAATACCAACCACTGACATGCCAATAGCAATCAAGGCTCAACTATAACAGAAGGGCACACACAGTCCACACAAGGGACATTCCTGGAGCACTCAGAACAGGTGACCAGGGAGACTGGGCCAGGGCCCCACAGGGCACCTATACATAAGGCCACCTGGCCAAGACTGGGCGACATAGCATATCTACCTAATACATAGAAACAAACACAGAGAGGCAGCCAAAATGAGGAAACAAAGAAATATGCCCCAAATAAAAGAACAGGAGAAAACACGAGAAAAACAACTAAATGAAATAGAGCCGAGCAACCTACTGGAAACAGAGTTCAAAACACTGGTTATAAGGATGCTCAAGGAACTTAGGGAGAATGTCAACAAAGAGATAACAAGCATAGAAAAGACATAGAAGCCATAAAAAACAACCTGTCAGAAGTGAACAATACAATAACTGAAATGAAGAAAGCACTAGAAGGAATCACCAGCAGTCTAGATGAAACAGAAGACCAAATCAGCAATTTGGAAGTCAAGGTAGCACAAAACACTCAATCAGAACATCAAAAAGAAAAAAAACAATACTCCCCCCGCCAAAAAAAAAAAAAAAAAAAAAAAAGATTCAGAGACCTCTGGGACAACGTCAAGCATAACAACATCCACATCATAGAGATACCAGAAGGAGAAGAGAGAAAGTGAAGAATTGAGAATGTATTTGAAGAAACAATGACTGAAAACTTTCCTAACCAGGAAAAGGAAACACAAGCCCAGAAAGCGTAGAGAGTCCCAAACAAGATGAACACAGAGGCCCACACCGAGACACATAACTAAAATCGCAAAGGTTCAAGACAAAGGGAGAATCCTAAAGCAGCAAGAGAAAAGCAACTAGTTATTACATGATTGTTGGCTGATTTCTCAACAGAAACTTTGCAGGCCAGAAGGGTTTGACACAAAACATTCCAAGTGATGAAAATCAAGGACCTACAACCAAGAGTACTCTACCCAACAAGGCTATCATTTAAAACTGAAGGACAATGATGGATGAATGAATAAACAAGATGTGGTATATACATACAATGGAATACTTTCACCCTTACAAAGAAATGAAATTCGAACACATGCTATAACATGAATAAACCTTAAAGAGAGAGAAACCAGTGGGAAAAAAAAAAAAAAAAAACCCTGAAGGAAAGATAAAGAGCTTCCCCAACAAGAAAAAGCTAAAGGAGTTCATCACCACCAAACATGTATTACAAGGAATGTTAGATGGACTTCTTTAAGATGGAAAAAAAATATGAATAATAAAATGCCAATAATACATAACTATCAACAATTACTTTTAATGCAAATGGAATAAATGTTCCAATAGAAAGACACAGAGTGGCTGAATGGATAAGTCAACAAAACTCTTACATATGCTGCCTACAAGAGACCCACATCAGATGGAAAGACACACAGACTGAAAGTAAAGGGATGGAAAAACATATTTCATAAATATGGAAACAACAAACAAACAAAAAAGCTGGATAGCCATACTTATACCAGACAAAATCGACTTTAAAACAAAGGCTATATAAAAGACAAAGAAGGACCCAGTAGTCCCACTTCTGGGTATTTATCCAAAGAAACCCAAAAAACTACTTCGAGGGGACATGTGTATCCATGTATATGTTCATTGCAGCACTGTTTGCAATGGTCAAGATGTAGAGGCAGCCTGGGTGTCCACTGATGAATAAATGGATGAAGAGGAGATGGTGCATATATACAATGGAATATTGCTTGGTCATGAAAGGGAATAAGGTTCTTGCCATCTGTAGTAGCATGAATGGATATGGAGGGTATAGTGCTAAGTGGAGTATGTCAGACAAAGAAAGACAAAAATCTTGTGATTTTTCTTACATGTGGAATCTAAAGAATAAAGTAAACAAACAAACAAAACAGAAACAAATTCATAGATACAGAAAACATTTTGATGGTTACCAGATGGCAGGGGATTTGAGGGTGTGATTTAAACAGGGGAAGGCATTAAGAAGTACAAATTGGTAGTTACAAAATAGTCATGGGGATGTAAAGCATAGGGAATATAGTCAATAATATAGTAATAACTATGTATAGTGCCAGGTGGGTATTAGACTAGTCAAGGGGATCACTTCTTAAATTATATAAATGTCTAACCACTATGCTGTGCAACTGAAATTAATGTAAAATAATTTTGAATATCAAAAACTAAAATAAATAAATACCCTCAATCTTAAATTCCCAATTACAGTCTAAGATGTCTTAGGACAACTAGCTTCACATATAACGTCTCCGTTTCTATAATAGCAGCAAATGTGAAGTAAGGACTTCAGTCATTAGATTTTTATAACATGCCTGGGATATATGGCAGACATTATTACGTCTATTTATATGTGGGTAAATAGAGGCCCACTGACATCCAATTACTTATCCACATCAATGGTGGAATAGCGACCAGAAACTAGGTCCCCAGACTCAAAGACCAGTGATTCTTACATATATCAAATACCCATTCCACCCACATTAACCCATATTCTTTATAATTTACAAATAGTAAAGAATACCTTTCCCACTTCTAATGCTATATCTAAGGGGGAGAAAGGGATAAATGTGTCTTTCTGATATCGTGTATCATGGACAGAGTTTAGGGCACACTAAACTGAAGCCTTCATGGGTTTCACAGCTCATTTCTTCTGGAAAGAATTATAATTGAAAATTCTAGTCATGAGATTAAAAAATGTGGATGGAGTGCAATTTTATGTGTAAAAGAAGGGACATATTACTATCATTAAATTTCCAAAAGGGATTCAAAATCCGCAACCAATTTGCCAAACAATTTTATTTTAGCAAAAAAGCGTTGGTCATTTTGGTTGTGGTATGATGAGGTCTACAATGACCATATTTCCCCCTTTAAGAAAATTGTCAGAATGTATAGCAAGATAAATCAATGTAAAATCCTTAACTTTGGAAGCTTACCATGAAATGAGTGACAGCATTTAGAAATGGTCATTCCTAAACTACTATTTTACTACATGAAATTAACTCCTTATAATCCAACGGGAATTTTTCTTAAACATTGCCTGAGTCAGAGATCTAATTATTTTTTCAAGTGGATAGGCAATTATGTGTACAACATATTTAATAAGCCATTACCCACTCCCTGCACACCCATTAAAACGAAATGTTGTCATATAGTAAGTTCTAATACACATTTATTTTTTATCTGCTTCTGGATTCTGTATTCTATTCAGGTGATCTATTTATCTTTTTCTAAACTTACTTTTTTCAATTTGTATAAAATAATTTTAGGAAATAAAATATTGACTTATACATATGACACTACACAATTAAAAAATTAAGACATCACCATGTTTATAGTATTACAATAAATTGTAACTGTTTCCTTTCTAAAATATAATAAGAAAAGTAAATATGATATAGTGTAGACTTACTATTTTAATTGCTGCTGTTTTATAGTAATTTTACTATTAGGTAGAATAAATCCCCTATCATAAATGTTTTTTTCCCCAATATTTTCTTGGCAATTCTGGTACATTCATTCATCCATATGAACTTTATAATGTTTATCATGTTATCTAATTCCAAAAAATAATATGGTGTTTTTGCAAATTGGGCTAATTATTTACATAAAATTGGGAAGACATGATTTTATTTCTATGAGATCTTCCAATGCGGAAATACATTCTGTCTCTCCATTAATTTAGACTATATTTTATGCCCTTCAAAGAAATAATCATTTTATATAGGTCCCATTCCATCGTTGCTAAATGTAGTCCAAAGTGTTCTATACTTGTCATTCTTGTAAATGGAATAATATCAGTTTTTTTCCCTTTTACATGTCCAACTGATTATTGCTAGCAAAAACCAAAGCTATTCAATAATTTGTATATTTTCATTAAGCTACCTTACCAAATTATATCACTAGTTCTATTTTTTGTTGTTGAGTATCTTGGGACTTCTTGGTATACAATTATATAACCTGAAAATTAAGATTATTTTGTCTCTTCCAGTATTTTTACAGTGTATTTCTTTAATTTTCTTAGAATACGGGCTAGAACCTCTAAGACAATGTTGAATAATAGTAGTGACAGAGAGCATTCCTATCTTTTGTCATGGATGTAAAGCTGTATGTACGTTTAACGGATTTTTTTTGTGTGTGCAAAAATATGATTATTAAAAAAAGTTAGAAAAACTTGAATATCTATCAGAAGAATAGTTGAATAAAACAAATTATTTCAATCCTATGAACTATGATACAACTATTAAAAATGAATTAGGACATCATCAAAATGGCGGCATGAGGTGAGCCTCTGTAAAGCTCCCCTGGAATTTACAACTAATCGAACAACAATAACTCCACAAAGGACTCCCTGCACAGCAGACAGGCAAGACGAAGAGGCCCACTACTGAATTCACCTAAAGGTGGGTGAATCGCATGAGTGGGGGAGGAGGGAAGGGAGAAGTGTGGTGACAGAGCCGCGTGGGCCAAGGACGCACACATAGCTCAGTGCTATGAGTTCGCTTCATCCCGGAACTACCGCAGCTGAGGAGAGGGAAGAACTTGGCCTGCAAGGGCTCCGCTTGTGGCCCACAGGGATGAGGCGGCAGCATATAACACTGCTGAACCCAATGCTCACAGCAGAGACCATGGAGAAAAGACGGAGGGAAGAAGGCTGAAAACGGTGGTTTTAAGCCCTCACTGCCAAGCAAAGAACAGAAGCCTCAGGCACTGAGACTCACCGCCCCCTCCCTAAACTCCCAGACTTTGCCCCGCCCCCACCTGCTTAGTTCTAGAAGTGGAACAGTAGCAGTGTCAGATCACAAGAACAGAATATTTGCTGTTCTGAGAACTGTGGAACGCAGACACAGATTCACAGCCAAACTAGTTCCAGCAAACGGGAGGGAGTTGTGGAAGCAGGACAGGCTGTTGCTCTGGGCCACTTCTCACAACTCACCCAGCCCCTGGCCCCACCTATCTGGGCAGATCCCTGCAGAAGTAAACAGAACTGCTGAAACATACGGGCCCTGAATCTGGTGCAGGAAGAAGTTTGGAACTTCAAAATCTCTCTCCATACCCAGACGGACATTGTGCTCTGTGACCCAGGCGAACTATTAACAGAGGAGAAGCCCGTCTCCCAGGGGATCCCCCCATTGTGTGAGAAGCTGGAATACTGCAGAGAAAACATAGCACTACAATGTGAGAGAGAAAAAAAAGGCTGCAGTCAGAGAGAAAATAAAACATTCTACGAACAAGTACTAGAAAACCAAAAAAGACCTCTTCCTATCAACCTGTTGCAGAAGCCACTTGTAGATGTCTAGGAAGAGAAATAATAAATCAGTAATTACCATGAATAACCAAAGCAACAAGACAGCTCATTAATAAACTGAAAAGTCCCCAGAAAAGGAACTTAAAGATATGGAAATATGTGACTTAAGTGACAGAGAATTCAAGATTGCAGTTCTGAAAAAACTCAATGAGATGCAAGAAAACACAGGAAGGAAGTTTAATGAACTCAGAAACATAATCAAAGAACAACATGAGCATTTTACGAAAGAGATTGAAATTTTAAAAAAGAACCAAATAGAATTTCTGGAGATTAAGAATGCAATAGAAGAAATTAAGAATGAAATAACCAGATTAGGTAGTAGAGTTGACCAGATGGAAGAAAGAATCAGTGACATCGAAGATAGAAACCTGGAAATTGTATGGATGGAAAAAGAAAGTGACTTGAGACTTAAATGAAAGAACTCTACAAGAACTTTCTGACTCCATCAGAAAGAGCAATATAAGAATAATGAGCATACCAGAAGGAGAAGAAAGAGAGAAGGGAACAGAGAATAAATTCAAACAAATTGGCAATGAGAACTACCCAAACTGGTGGACAAAACTGGATCATCGAATCTAAGAAGCAAATAGAACACCTAACTGCCTCAAACCAAACAAGCCTTCTCCAAGGCACATTGTATTGAAGCTGTCTAAAATCAAAGAAAGAATCCTCAAGGCAGCCAGGGAAAAGAAGATGGTAACCTACAAAGGAAAGCCCATTAGATTATCAGCAGATTTTTCAGCAGAAACTCTAAAGGCCAGGAGGGACTGGAAACAAACATTCAAACTATTGAAAGAGAGAAATTATGAGTTAAGAATAATATATCCAGCAAAGATATCCTTTAGATATGAAGGGGGAATAAAGACCTCTCTAGACATACAGAAGCTAAAGGAATTTTCTAATACACGACCTGCACTACAAGAAATTCTAAAGGAGGGTATTCGACTGCTATTAACAGGGACAATTTGTGGCAACCAAAACATAAAAAGTTGGACAGTAAAGGCCTGAACCGGAATATGGGAATGGAAAAAGTAAGCGTGCTGAAGAACATGGAATACTCTAAATATCAAACTTTCTTTTACATAAACTTAAGGGTAACCACTCAAAAAAAAAATCTAGAACTGAAATATATACTGTAATAAAAGAAGAAACGGAAGGAAACATCATAGAATACAACCACACAGAAATAATAGACAACAACAAAAAGGCAAAGAAACAATGGACACACAGCCTTATCAGAAAACCAAAGATAGAATGACAGGAAATCCTCACATATCAATAATCATCCTAAATGTAAATGGACTCAACTCACCAATAAAAAGGCACAGAGTAGCAGATTGCATCAAAACACTAAACTCAACCATATGCTGTCTCCAAGAGACACATCTCAGATACAAGGCAAGCATACACTCAAATTGAAAGGGTGGAAATTGACACTCCAAGCAAATGGTATCCAGAGAAAATCAGGTATAGCCATAATGATATCTGATGAAACAGACTTCAGCGTGAAAAAGGTAACAAGACACAAAGATGGACATTTCGTAATGGTAAAGGGGAATATACAACAAGAAGACATAAGAGTCATCAATATTTATGCCCCCAATCAGGGAGCACCGAAATACACCAAGCAACTACTAACAGAACTAAAGGGAGAAATTGACCAAAACACAATTATACTAGGGGACTTAAATACATCATTGACAGCTATGGATAGATCATCCAAACAGAAAATAAGTAACGAAATAGTAGCCCTAAATGACACATTAGATGAAATGGACATAATTGACATATATAGAGCACTTCATACTAACACATCAGACTATACATTCTTTTCTAGTGTACATGGAACATTCTCAAGGATAGACCATATATTGGGACATAAAATCAGTCTCAACAAATTTAAGAAGATTGAAATCATACCATGCATATTCTCTGATCACAAGGCTTTGAAATTGGATATCAACTGTAAAAAGAAAGCGGGAAAAAACACAAATAAATGGAGATAAAACAACATACTTTTAAAGAAGGACTGGGTCAAAGAAGAAGTTACAGGAGAGATCAAAAGATACATAGAAACAAATGACAATGAAAATACATCCTACCAAAATTTTTGGGATGCAGCAAAAGCAGTTTTAAGAGGGAAACTTATCTCATTACAAGCCTATATCAAGAAACAAGAAAACTCCCAAAAAAATAACCTCATGTTACACCTTAAAGAACTAGAAAAAGAAGAACAAGTAAAACCCAAGGTCAGCAGAAGAAAGGAATTAACAAAAATTAGAGCAGAACTAAATGAAATAGAGAACAAAAGGACAATAGAAAAAATTAATGTGACAAAGAGCTGGTTCTTTGAAAAGATTAACAAAATTGACAAACCCTTGGCTATACTTACTAAGATAAAAAGAGAGAAGACACTGATTAACAAAATCAGAAACGTAAAAGGGGAAGTTATCACGGACACCACAGAAATACAAAAGATCATCCAAGAATACTATGAAGGACTATATGCCACCAAATTCAACAACCTAGAAGAAATGGACAAGTTCTTAGAAACATATAGCCTTCCAAGGCTGAACCATGAAGAACTGGAAAATCTAAACAGACCAATCACCAGTAACGAAATTGAATCAGTCATCCAAAACCTTCCCAAAAGCAAAAGTCCGGGAACAGACGGCTTCACTAGTGAATTCTACCAAACCTTCAAAGAGGATCTAATACCAATCTTGCACAAACTCTTCCAAAAAATTGAAGAAGAGACAGTACTCCCTAACTCATTCTATGAGGCCAACATTACCCTGATACCAAAACCTGGTAAGGACAGCACAAAAAAAGAAAACTACAGACCAATATCTCTGATGAATACCGATGCAAAAATCCTAAATAAAGTTCTAGCAAATCGAATACAACAATGCATTAAAAAGATTATTCATCACGACCAAGTGGGGTTCATCCCCGGGGCACAAGGATGGTTCAACATACGGAAATCCATCAATGTGATGCATCACATAAACAAAATAAAGGACAAAAATCATATGATTATATCAATTGATGCAGAAAAAGCATTTGACAAGATACAACATCCATTTATGATTAAAACACTTAACAAAATGGGTATAGAAGGAAAATACCTTAACATAATAAAGGCCATATATGACAAACCCTCGGCTAATCTCATAATTAATGGAGAAAAACTGAAGCCCTTTGCTCTACGTTCAGGAACACGACAGGGATGTCCCCTATCACCTCTGCTTTTCAACATAATGTTGGAAGTCCTTGCCAGAGCAATCAGGGAAGAGAAAGAAATAAAAGGCATCCAAATTGGGAATGAAGAAGTTAAATTATCACTCTTTGCAGATGACATGATGCTATATATAGAAAACCCTAAAGACTCCACCAAAAAGCTATTAGAAACAATCAACGAATACAGTAAAGTTGCCGGCTACAAAATCAACGCACAAAAGTCCATTGCCTTCCTATATACTAACAATGAAATCTCAGAAAAAGAAATACAAAAAACAATTCCTTTTGCAATTGCAGCAAAAATAATAAAATTCCTAGGAATAAACTTAACCAAGGATGTGAAAGACCTATATGCTGAAAACTATAAGACATTTTTGAAAGAAATTGAAGAAGACACAAAGAAATGGAAAGACATTCCGTGCTCATGGATTGGAAGAATCAACATAGTTAAAATGGCCATATTACCCAAAGCAATATACAGACTAATGCAATCCCCATCAAAATCCCAATGGCATTTTTTAAATAAATAGAACAAAAAATCATCAGATTTGTTTGGAACCACAAAAGATCCCAAATGGCCAAAGCAATCTTAAGAGGAAAGAACAATACTGGAGGTATCACACTCCCTGACTTTAGCTTGTACTACAGGGCTACAATAATCAAAACAGCATGGTATTGGCGTAAAAACAGACACATAGACCAATGGAATAGAATTGAGAACCCAGAAATAAAACCACATAAATATGGACAGACAATTTTTGAAAAAGAAGCTAAAAACATACAATGGAGGAAAGGCAGCCTCTTCAATAAATGGTGCTGGGAGAATTGGATATCCATTTGCAAAAGAATGAAACTGGACTGCTATCTGTCACCATGTACCAAAATTGATTCAAAATGAATCAAAGACTTAAGCATAAGACCTGACACAATAAACTGCATAGAAGAGAACATCGTTACTAAACTTATAGACTTGGGTTCAAAGAGCATTTTATGAATTTGACTCCAAAGGCAATGGAAGTAAAAGCTAAAATAAACGAATGGGACTATATGAAACTTAAAACTTCTGCACAGGAAAAGAAACCATCGACAAAATAAAGAGGCAACCAACCGAATGGGAGAAGATTTTTACAAACAGTGCCTCCGATAAAGGGCTAATATCCAAAATATACAAGGAACTCATGAAATTCAACAAGAAAAAAACAAACAACCCAATTGAATAACGGGCAGAGGACCTGAAGAGACATTTCTCCAAAGAGGACATACAAATGGCAAACAGCCATATGAAAAAAAGCTCAACATCACTAATCATCAGAGAAATGCGAATCAAAACCACAATGAGATATCACCTCACCCCAGTCAGAATGGCTATCATCAACAAGACAAATACTAACAAGTGTTGGAGAGGCTGTGGAGAAAAAGGAACCCTCATACACTGTTGGTGGGAATGCAGACTGGTGCAGCCGCTATGGAAGGCAGTGTGGAGGTTACTCAAAAAATTACGAATAGAATTACCATATGACACAGCAATCCCTCTCCTGAATATGTACCGAAAAAATCTGAAAAAACGTATCCATAAAGACACGTGTGCTCCAATGTTCATTGCAGCTTTATTTCCGATGGCCAAGACATGCAAACAACCAAAATGTCCTTCGATAGATGAATGGATAAAGAAGTTGTGGAATACATACACAATGGAATACTATTCGGCGGTAAGAAAAGATGATATAGGAACATTTGTGACAACATGGATGGATCTTGAGAGTATAATGCTACGTGAAGTAAGTCAGACAGAAAAAACAGAGAACCATATGATTTCACTGATATATGGTATATAAACCAAAAACAACAAAAGAACAGGACAAACAAATGAGAAACAAAAACATAGGCACAGACAATAGTTTAGTGGTTACTAGAGGGTAAGGGGTTTGGGGGGTGAGAGATGAGGGTAAGGGGGATCAACTATATGGTGATTGAAGGAGAACTGACTCTGGGTGGTGAACACACAATGGGATTTATAGGTGATGTAATACAGAATTGTACACCTGAAATCTATGTAATTTAGTAAGAATTGTCTCCCCAATAAATTTTTAAAATAATGAATTAGATCTTTATTATCAAGATGAAATTATGTTCATGATAAATTTGTGTGTGGTGAAGAAAGCTGAAGAGTGATTTGTGCAATATGTACACTTTTATATAAAAATCAGAGGTGGGGAGATATATGTGTATATGTATTGTGTGACCTGAGAAAAAAAGATACCTACCAAGAAGGACCTCTGGTGGCTCATGGGGCTCATATTTTTAAAAACAGCCTACCAGTCATTTCTAAACAGGAGCCACTAATGCAAACCGCACTTCAGGAAGTAGTCTCCACTGAAATGCCTGCCTGGCATCTGCGCCAGCCATTATAAAGAAGTTCCTGGAATGGTTTTTCAACTATTAGGACTAAGGCTTTCCCCAATCAGTCGGAGCTGCACAGCTATATCCCCCATCAACATCTTCACCAACCAATCAGAGCAACTCCTTTCTAACCAATCAGGACAGTCCTTTTGGACAAATCCAACTGTGAGGAGTCCTCATTTGCAGAGGACAGACCAATCAGGGACCACGTGCAGGGACTTCTCTATATATAAGTCAGCTCCCTCTGGCTTGGAGAGGCACTTTCCCTTTACACCAACTACTGAATACTTCGCAGCTGAAAAACTGAAGATGCCTTGGCAGAGAGGAGTAGAGTTGTCTAGCAAGAGAAGGGCCTCGCCCCAGGGCCACCTCACAGCTGTGCTGTTCCACAGTCATGCTTTCTCATAATTGAGCTGTAACACTACTGAGCTGTCCTCACCTCCGTGCTATAGCACAGTTGAGCTGCACAGCTATATCCCCTATCACTGAATAGTTTCCTTCTTCACCACATCCCAAACTCAGGATTACTGTTGGTGTTCAATTGGCACCAATGACCATCAGTTGACAGTATAAGGTCTGACAATTAAGTTCGCAAACTCATCCTTAAAAAAGTGCTACATACCTCATTGCTGAATATAACTATGGTCACCTTCGAAGTACTCCCTTTGGGAAGCTATGCACTGATGCCAGCGCCTAGTCCACCCTTGAAAGCAATTTTCAAACTTTTTTCTCGAATGGCCATTAGAACTGTCGTCTTATTACCCTTGGTGTCCTGAATGTCATCAAAATGTCTTCCTTTCAATATTTCCTTTATCTTTGAGTAAATAAAGAATTTATTGGGGGTCAGATAAGGTGAGTAGGGAGGGTGCTCCAATACAGTTATTTATTTACTAGCTAAAAACACCCTCACAGACAGTGCCTTGTGAGCTTGAACATTGTCGTGATGCAAGAGCTCCTTCAGGACCTTTTTTTTTTTTTAAATTAGTTTCAGGTGTGCGAAACAACATAATGGTTAGATATTTATACCTGTCACAAGTGATAACCCCCACCCCAATCTACTACCCCTCTGACATCATATATCGCTCTTACAATTCCACTGACTCTATTCCTTATGCTGTACTCCACATCCTGTGAATATATATATATATATAATTTTATACACATATATATATATATATATATATATATATATGTGTATAAAATTATGAGTGACATTCATTATTGTTCAGTTTCAGCTTCAGGCATACAGAGCAGTGATAAGGCATCTACATCAACCCTGAGGTGGTCTCCCTAATAAGATAAGTGTCCATCAGATACACTACAAAATCTTTACAACATTATTGATTATATTCCCCCAATGGTCATTTGTATCCCTGTGGCAATCTTGTGGTTACCGATTGTGCTTTCTAATCCCCTCACCTTCTCCCTCAAGCCCACCACCCCTCCCATCTAGCAACCCTCAATTTTTCCTCTATATCTCTGGGATTGTTTCTGATTAGTTTGTTCATTTATTCTATTCTTAAATCATATTGTATTTGTCTTTCTCCGTCTGACATTTCATTTAGCATAATGTTCTCTAGGTCCATCCATATCGTTGCAAATGGAAAGATTTCATTCTTTTTTATGGCCGAGTAATACTCCATTGTATAAATGTATCACAGTTTCTTAATCCAGTCATCAACAGTTGGGCATTTCAGTTGTTTTCATGTGCTGGCTATTTGTAGTGCTGCAATAAACATAGGGGTGAATAAATTTTTTCAAATTAGTGTTTTGGATATCTATGGATACATACCTACGAGTGGAATTGCTGGGTCATAAGGTAGTTCCATTTCCATTTTTTCGAGGTACCTCTATACTGATTTCCATAGTGGCTGCACCAATCTTCAATCCCACCAGCAGTGCATGAGGGATCCCTTTTCTCCACATCCTCATCAGCACTTGTTTGTTGATTTATTGATTACAGACATTCTGATTGGAGTGAGGTGGTATCTCATTGTGGTTTTTATTTGCATTTCTCTAACAATTAGTGAGGTTGAGCATTTTTTCATATGTCTGTTTGCCATCTGTATGTCCTCTTTAGAAAAATGTCTCTTCATGTCCTCTGCCCATTGTTTAATCGGGTTGCTTGTGTTTTTGGTGTTGTGAATGACTTTTTTATAAATTTTGGGTATTAACCCCTCATCATATGTATCACTTACAAATATCTTCTCCCATTCAGTAGGATGCTTTTTTGTTTTATTGATGGTTTCTTTTGCTGTGAAAAAACTTTTTAGTTTGATGTAATCCCATATGTTTTTTTTTTCTCTTAGTTCTCTTGCCCGAGGTGATATATCAGTAAAAATATTATTCTGGGTAACATCTGTAAACTTTCTTCCTATATTTTCTTCTAGGAATTTTATAGTTTCAGATCTTACATTTAAGTCTTTAAACCATTTTGAATTTATTCTTGTATATAGTGAAAGTAGGTGGTCCAGTTTCATTTTTTTGCATGTGTCTGTCCAGTTTCCCAGCACCACTTATTGAATAGATTGTCTTTACTCCAATGTAAATTCTTGCTTTCATTGTCATAGATTAAATGACCATATAGACATGGAATTATTCCTGGGCTCTGTATTCTGTTCCATTGCTCCATGTGTCTGTTTTTATGCCATTAGCATGCTGTTTTGATTACTGCAGTATTATAGTATGATTTGATGTCAGGTATCGTGATACCTCCCACTTTGTTCTTATTTCTCAAGATTGCTGTGGCTATTCTGGGTCTTTTATGGTTCCATATAAATTTTAGGATTATATGTTCTATTTCTGTGAAAAATGTCTTTGGTCGTTTGATAGGAATTGCATTGAATCTGTTTATTGCCTTAGGCAGTGTGGACATTTTAACAATATTAATTTTTCCTATCCATGAGCATGGTATGTGTTTCCAACTATTTGTATTTTCTTTAATTTCTCTTTCAGTGTCTTAAAATTTTCTGAGCTCAGGTCTTTTACTTCCTTGGTTAAATTTATTCCTAGTATTTTATAGTCTTTGAGGCAATTGTAAATGGCACTATTTTCTTAATTTCTCCTTCTGATTGTTTATTATTGGTGTCTACAAATGCAACTGATTTCTGAATATTAATTTTTGTATCCTGTTACTTTACTAAATTCATTTATCAGTTCGAATAGATTTTTGGTGGAGTCTTTGGGGTTCTCTATACATGGAATCATGTTATCTGCATATAATGACAATTTTACTTCCTCCTTACCAATTTGGATGCCCCCTATTTCTTTTTCTTGCCTGTTTGCTGTGGCTACGACTTCCAGAACTATGTTGAATAAAAATGGAGAAAGTGGGCAACTTTGCCTTGTTCCTCATCTTAAGGGGAATGGTATTAGCTTTTCCCCATTGAATATGATGCTAGCTGTGGGTTTATCATACATGGCTTTCCTTGTGTTGAGATATGATCCTTCTATTTCCACTTCGCTAAGAGTTTTTAACAACGGGGCCATTATTTTTCCTCTTTTTAATAAACTTTATTGGGGTGACAGTTGTTAGTAAGGTTACATAGATTTCTGTTGTACAGTAATGTAACACATCATCTCTATAACACATTGTGTGGTCACCACCCAGAGTCAGTACTCTTTCCATCACCATATATTTGATCCCCTTTACCCTCATCAAACACCCCCATCCCCACTTACCCTACGGTAACCACTAAACTATTGTCTGTGTCTATGAGTTTTCGTTTCTTTATTTGTTTGTCTTGTTCTTTTGTTGTTCTCAGTTTTATATACCACATATCAGTGAAATCATATGGTTCTCTACTTTTTCTGTCTGACTTATTTCGCTTAGCACAATAATCTCAAGATCCATCCATGTTGTTTCAAATGGTACTATTTTATCTTTTCTTATGGCAGAGTAGTATTCCATTGTGTATATATACCACAACTTATTTATCTAATCATCTATCGAAGGACACTGGCTGTTTCCATGTCTTGGCCACTGTAAATAAAGCTGCAATGAACATTGGAGCACATAAACCTTTATGGATAAATGTTTTCAGATTTTCTTGGGTAGATACCCAGGAGAGGGATTGCTGGGTCATATGGTAATTCTATTCTTAGTTTTTTTAGGAACCTCCACAAGGCCTTCCATGGCTGTTGCGCCAATCTGTATTCCCACCAACAGTGTATGAGGGTTTCACTAGGACCGTTTTTGTGCATACCTTACTCATGCCAAGATTTTCAGTGAAGATTTTCCTAACTGTTTCTCTATCGATGTTTACTTGATCTGCTATGCTTCTCACAGTCAGCTAAAGATTTTGACGCACAATTCGAATAACTTTTGCTATGTTTTCATCACTTCTGTTTTTTCCTGGTTGCCCTGACCTCTCTTCATCAGTGACACATTCTCTCTCCTCAGAAAAATGTTTAATTCATTTGTACACTGCTGTTTTCTTCATGGCATTTCCCCCATAAACTTGGACTAACATGTCCCTGATTTCGCTTCCTCTCTTGCCAAGTTTAACAAGAAATTTAATGTTTGTTCATTGCTCTAATTCAAACTCAGACAGTCTTGCAATGGCACACAAAAATATGCAACAACAATAATGAACACCACTCAGCAAGACACTGCCAGATGTCGACATGAACACAGCTGTGAGACACTAATATATCAGGGTTATGAAACCTTACTGAACTGTTTGTACAATGCTGGCAACGTAAGTGCAAGGTGGCAAGTTTGTGAATTTAATTGTCACACCTTGTATATATGTGTATGTAAAAATAATATAGAGAGAATGCATTGGCATAGAGGAAAGTGTGAAATGATATAACAAACAGGTAACATTAGTTACCTTAGATGGTTATAATGGAGTAGAAGAGCAGGGTACAACTGACTTTATACACGTTTACATCGATTTGTGAAAATGATCACATTTTATAAAAGATATATAGATACATAGATAGATATTCACTTCTTTTGGCTGGTGTCCAAGCTTTTTGTAAAATTAAGTAAATGTCAAAAGACAAAGATAAATGGGTTTCATTAGACTTAAGCAAATCACTTAACCTCTTTGGGCTTTGGTTTCCTCATATATAAGAGAAATGAGTTGGGCTAGATGCACTCTAGGGTCCCTATGGTATTGAAATTCCTTTTACTTAGTTCCAGTTTGATATTGAGGAAAATCTCTCTTTCTAGTTCATTTGAGTTACTTTGGACACTTAGAGTTATTAATGAGTCCTTTTAGGAACTGTTTCTGAAATAACAAGTTTGAAAGAGCATTCTATTTACATCAATAATTTCAGTACATTAAGTGCATAAAATACATTTAGCAGAGCAGAGTGGAGTTATAAGAATAATATGTACTAGAAGTCAAGAGTTCAGGACTTGAACCTCTAATTGGCCATGTGTTAGCAAAGTGACCCTCTGTAAGCTATTTAAGATTCCTGATCTATGAAAACATGATGATGACAGCCATCAATAAGTAGCCTCACCTCCTGCTGATACTGATGAGGCTCAAATAGAGGAGATACAGCATCCTTCCACACAACCCTTGCATTTGGAGAACAACCAGGATTGGCTTACTCAGCCAGGTTTAAATAACTACAGAGGGTGCTGAAAAAATGTGTACACATTTTAAGAAAGAAAAAATCTGTATTAAAATTAAGCTTATGGTAACCACTTTGTGCACCACTTGTAATTGCAGAAGTCAAACGTGACTTGTATTCTTTTGTTATCGGTATATATTCAGTATTACAATTTTAATAGTTTTTTTTTTTTCTTTCTGAAAATGTGGATACATTTTTTGGCACCCTCTGTATATGTTACATTTTATGGAAAAGTAGACCACAGCTTCCACGCCAGTGTGCCACAGCACCCTGGGGTGTTAAGGAATAGTTACTAGTGAATAGTCACAGTGATCTGTGCCTCAGCCTTAAATCAGTCACATGGGATCTGGAGCAGCCTGAGCCCTCAGGGAAGTTCATCCAGTCACCTCACTGTGGCATATTACCATTTTCTAGGTGTGCTATAACATGAGAAGATTTGTGAAACATTGCTGTTGGCTATTTTATACTGTGGAAATATTAATTGATCTTATTTAATTTTGAAATTTTCCTTTGCAAAGCATTTGTGTCTATGGTTAAAAACAGAATTATTATTATCTCTACTGCCCTTTACTCCATACAAATGCTGTTGATTTCAAGTAAGAGCTGTTCCTTAGATGTTTAAATTGATATAGCTCCTTCCTGGAGTGTTGAGGAGAAGCTGTGTACTTATCTATACCCCCCACCTTGAGAACAGGGAAATGTGTTTATTTTGTTCACTTCACTATCCCCAGTTCCTAGCATGGTGCCCACCACATAGTAGGTACCCAATAAATACGTTGAAAGAATGAAGAGTTTTACAAATGAATGAATGAATTTGCACTGAACCACCCCTATGGTATGGCTCCGATCCATACCATTTATAACCAATGGCAAACATCTGAAATTGAGATTCTTGTGCAACAAAAAAGAAGATTCAAACTGGTAGCCTTGACCTCATTAACATCAGGCTTTTAGCAACCGACATAACTAATCACATAGATGAGTGTTTCACCCCAAGGAATGTATTAGTATTTTCATTGTTGATATCCTATTAAAGTTAGAGGATTCTTTTGTTTAGAAATGGGGTAAAAGGACTCTACAGTCCTGTGACAACTGTGTTCTCAGTGAATAATGAGGTTGTTCTAGTGTCCTTAGTTCAATTAAAAAAAAGTATCTTTAGCTCTCATTTCAAAAGTGCTTCTAAAATCATTAACATTATTGTATGTTCTGTTCTAATGTCTAAGCCTCATTTATACAGTGTCAGGAGGAAGTGCTAAGAGTGTAGCCTCTCTCCTCACTTCCTTTTGTCAACTGATAGAGTTCAAATAAAGGAGATAAAGGCCCCATACACATATCTCGTATTTTCCAAGGAAATCAGGATAATCTTAATGATCTTTCTGAACATGCTCCAGTGCCACCTGATTTGCTTCTACCTTGCTATCCAGCTGTGGTTACATGCAGGCATGTAAAGATAGTCCTGACAGGCCAACCATAGCATATGTCAGACAGTCTAGGAAACCATAACATAACAGAACATGAGAGGGATACAAAATAATTAGAGAGTAAGTAAAAAGTAGAAATGGATAGAAAAGAAACCAGTTTCCATAGTATTACCTGTATCTGAAAAGATGACTGGGATAAAAGTCGTGCAACACACATGCTTTTCACTATGAAAACACTGTATAATACATTGTGATATTATAAAACCCTGTGATGATAATACATGGTACATTTCCAACTTTGGATGGGTACCAGAGTGAACTGTGAACAAGTATGTCCTCTCCTTTACATTCTTGTAGCCAGAGCAAAAGCACTGCATGTTCACCCTTGTACGGTATGCACAACTCCAAAGCAAGCAGGGTAGGTTACCGAAATATTGACTAAAAAAGAGAAACATTTCCTCAATACATAAATACATTTTTTTTTCAAAGATTTACTCGAAATCTTGTGTGAGAAGCAGGGTTAACAATGTATCTGGGAGCTTCAGGGACTCTTTAAATTTGGGTTCTGGTTTTTCATCCTGATTCATTGGTATAGTGTAATGGCTAAGAGGATGGGCCCAGTAGCCAAACTGCAAGTCACAAACTGCTGTGTGATTTTTTAAAGTCACTTAATTTCTCTGAGTCTCCAGTCACCTCTTCTATAAAATGGAGATAATAATAATACGTACCTCACATGGTACTTCTAGAGATTGAGTTAATCCAACTAAAGCACTTAAAACAGAGCCTGTTTTATGGTCTGACAATTAAGACCCCATCCTAGAAAAAGTGCTACATACCTCATTGCTGAATATCACTATGGTCACCTTCAAAGTACTCCCCTTGGGAAGCTATGCACCAATGCCAGCGCCTAGTCCACCCTTCAGAGCAATTTTGGAACTCTTTTTCTGGAATGGCCATCAGAGCTTTCGTCTTATTACCCTTGATGTCCTGAATGTCATCAAAATGTCTTCCTTTCCATATTTCGTTTATCTTCAGGTAAAGAAAGAAGTCATTGGGGGCCAGATCAGGTGAGTAGGGAGGGTGTTCCAATACAGTTATTTGTTTACTGGCTAAAACTCCCTCACAGACAGTGCCGTGGGAGCTGGTGCATTGTAGTGATGCAAGAGCCATGAATTTTGGGCAAAATGTTCAGGTCGTCTTTTTCATGCAGTCTTTTCAACACTTCCAAATGGTAAACTGGGTTAACTAATTTGTCCAGTTGGTACAAATTCATAATGAATAATCCCTCTGATATCAAAAAAGGTTAGCAACAATGTCGCAATGAGTTCGCAAACTTAATTGTCAGACCTCATATAGTAAATACTCAACAAATGTCAGCTATTATCATGATTATTATTTATCAATTGTAAAATGTTGTAAAAATATTAAATGGTATTATCCAGGCATCACTACTGGTCAGTCTATTTCTCAGAAAGACTGATGGTCAGCACTGCCCAGTAAATAAATTGCTTTGGCATTCAATGACGATAGTGATGTCTACAGATGTGAAGGAGGGGGAATAAATAATTTGGCAGAAGGATAAGAAGATGAGATAGTAGAATGAATATTGTAAGAAAAGGCTGGTGACCTGGATTTTACTTCTAGCTACTAAACTTTGAGCTTCGTAACCTCCCTTCTTCAACTATAAAATCGAAAGAAAACCATCTTCCTCTGTCTTTTGGTGGGCTCCTCTGAACCAGGACTGCATCTTAGAAAATTGCCTGTGATCAAGGCTGGGTTTAGTCCCAGGCCTATTTCAGGAGAAGGTAGTAAGAAAATGGACTCTGGAGTCACACTGCCTTAAATACAAAACCGGTCTTTGTTAGCTGAGTAACTTTGGAACAGTTTCCACATACCTCTAGGCCTCGTTTTTTTTCTCTCTATTAAGTTAGGATAATAGTGCCCACCACACAGAGTTGCACGGAAACTTAAATGAAATAATGCAGTGACTAAGCTTAGCCCAGTGAATGGCATGTAGCAAATGCTTAACAAATACTAACAAGGCTGATGGTGGTATGAAGAATCCCACAAAAATATGAATATTCTGTATTTGTGCATAACAAACATCATGTCCCTTTTTATCTGTCAAAATATTATCTTCTTTAAGAAAAAAAAGGGAGGAGGACAGTTCACATAGAGACTCAAAGTCTTAGTTCAGGACATGCTCTTGGCGTCTACTGGTGAATTATCCAGGTATGAAGATGGAGAGCCTTCCAAATGTAAAAACACACGGCAGCTGTACAAATTAGGGTATAGGCTTCCCTGGGAACTGAGGTTCTGTCAGATTCTATAGAACCAACTTGTTCTACCTTTTATGTGTATTTGTTTTCAACAATGTGGACAGCACCTGTGCAGAAAACCTCCTTGGTCATCTCTGGCCAACACATTTAAAACTCTATTACGTGTCAACCACTGTGGCTCAGAGCTGGCAGAGGCTACTCAGTCTTGTCATAGGACCCCAGGACCCCAGGATAGCAGCTAGAACATCATAGCTGGAAGGTTGTATGGTTATTTCTCTGCTTCCTCCCCTAGACCTATTCTGTGTCCTAATCTATGCCCAGGAAAGTTGAAGACTATTGAGTCTATCTCCTGGTTTTTCCCTCTGACTTCTGTTTGAGTTCACTTGGGAGAGAGGGGGCAGTACTAGAGGGAAATTGGAAGGCAAGAGTTAAGAGGGGGAAGGGTGTTTATCCTTCCTATCCCCATATGTACTGCCACAGTTCATGTGTTCCACTAAGGCAACATCTCTTGACAGGTCTGCACCACTCTTGCCAGGTTCCAGTGACACTGCTCCTCCCCCTTGTCACTGCAGGCCCAGAAGTGGTAGTGATTTACAGATTCCTCCTTTGTTGGTTGCCTGAGCCCTAACCCCACCTCTGTAAATAGTTCCTTCAACTCTCTTCTGTTCACCCTTTGAGTGTGGTGTATTTCTAGCTAAACACGTCATTTCTGGTGTTGACACATCCTGCACTGGGCCCATTTCTCTCCTCTGCATTGACTGCAGTGGCCCTTCCAGTATATACCACAACAGTTGTTATTCTTTGTAAGTAGTATTACTTGTAATGCTGAGCCTTTGCTCCTCACAGTAAATATTTCTATGTTCTTAAAATACTTTCTTAAATCTTCACTGTTCTTCCCATTTGCTCTCATGAGCTGAGGTGAAGGGAGATTTTACTCATTTTTAGCAGGTGGAGAAGGTGGGATTGCTTCTGACACCTGCTGATGGAAGTGCATGGAAAACAGTGATGTAAAGGAGTCATAGCTCTGAATTATGTAGCTGTGAATCTGGTGATTCTTATCAGTGAAATATCTAATACCAAAAACTAGAAATAAAACGTCCCTCTTTTCCTACCCCCAAAACAGCTATTGACTTAAGGTAAAAAAAGAAAAAATGCATTTAACACCATGCTGAGTTACCTTGTACCACACAACATCAGGCTCCTGATCGGACTTTTTAAAGTCATCCACGTCTGGGCAGGAGATCTCTTTTCTTTTAGTGACTTCAGATTTTTCTAAATAGCGGATCCTGCTATTGTAGCACAGGCCTGATTCATTCTCTGCAACAGTCAAGGACATTGACACCTTCATGCAATATGTTGAGTTTCTGTAGAAACAGAAAAATAGCAAAATGACTTTATTTGGGTATTTACAATTTGTTTGTACTCTATATATTTCAAGAGTATTGACTTTTCCATTTAGGACCTTGCCTAGAAATCAGAAACAACATCAAAACACAGAACAGTTTTCTACCTCAACTGACAGAATATATGAAACAAAATGCTAATGTGGACATCTTTGACCACGAGGTAGCTATATAGAGCAGTTGTACCTATCTTCTCAACTGTAAGATGCTCAGGCTTTTGTCCCAGTGATAAATATTTGTGTATTAAAAATCTGATAGTGAAGACTTGTTAGAAGGTCTACAACTAGAGATATAGCCATTTGCTCTCTGCCCCTATGGCCAGTCCATTACTAGGATTTCCAAAGGTTGTTTAATTTTGCCATTGGTTTCTAAGCCAACATTTCCTTTTATAAGATATACACAATGGGATTTATAGATGATGTAATACAGAATTGTGCACCTGAAATCTATGTAATTTTACTAACAATTGTCACCCCAATAAATTTAATAAAATAAAATTAAAAAAAAAAAAGATATACACCAAAAACCAGATCAACATACAAACTATATCTGTTAGCTTACACAGCTTTTTAAGGTATTTGCCAAGATATGTCAGGGATCAATTTCTGGGTTCCTATAAAGACCAAATCCTAGTAGAGAGTGGTCACTCTGTACTAAGTCACCAATACTAGCATTATAAAGAGTTTCAAAATTGAATTTTACCACAAGGCCACTTTACAAATTGGCCATTAATTGGCTAACTCATTTTATAAGGGTATTTATGGAATATAATACTGTCTTCACTTCCCTATGCATACCCCATGACCTTTCCCTACCCACTCTACCTGGACTCCAGAAGATAGCAACCACACAAAAGAAAAAAGGAAAGTGCAAGGGAGATATCAGAAGCAACCTGGTCAGACTTAGAAGGTCAACTGTAAATCTCTTGGTAGGACATTTCAGAACCATATCTGTTCTAAACATCATCAGATAGATGCTGTTAAAAATGCAAAGTGCCAAGTGTTCTTCAAAACCAAGTGTTTTTATAGTCAAGTGATAACAATCCTGACAGAAGGGATTAGCATGCTAATCAATAATTTTAGGATCACCTCAAAGCACTGTTAGTATTCAAGCTAACAACAGAAATTGAAATTGCACAATATGCAAGCTATCCTACAAAACACAGGAGTACAGATTGCCAGTACCCATTGGGTGTATAAACTAAGTTAATCAAAATGGCTGCTACTTGGATTTCTAGTACAGTTAATTACTGGCAAATATTGCTGACTTTGCCCAGGCCTATGTCATCTGATAAGGATGCTATCACAGTACTCCCATTCTGACATTCAGATGAAATCCCATTATACAATGTAAATTGTGAGCTATTGCTTTTCTTTCTTCCTCAAGGTAGGTTTCTAGAACCCAAAAGGCAGAAGACATGCCTACTGGGGATGAAATGTCAGAACATTTCATTCTCTTGTTAGATGTTTGACAGCCTCTTTAAAAGCCATCAAACTAAATGCACCAGAATCAGAATGTTTTTGTTGTTTTTTCGTTTGTTTGTTTGGTTGGTTTTGTTTTCTTTTACATCTCAGCCAAGAAGGTAAAGTTTGGTTCGATCAATTTGGCTCTTCTTGAGTCTGTTTTCAATACTTCAGTGATAAACATTTTCATGTTTTCTTCCTTCCTTTACAGTCCTCCATGATCTGGCCTATCATAATACTCTGCCTTTCACTCATTAGGGTGCAGTCACAACGGCATTTCCTCTGTTCCTCGAATCACTAAGCCTATTGAAGCCATGTACTTTTATATTTGCTCTTCTCTCTGCTCTTCTATCGTTTGTTTATTTGGTAAGTGTAAGCCAAGAATTTGTTGCTCCTTTTCATCACTCTATCCCTGGGATCTAAATGAATAAATAGTTGGTACTCAAACTCAGTAAATGTTAGTTGATTAAATAAGTGGGCATCAAAAGGTATGTATTCAACAGACATGTCCTTTCTGCTCCACTTTTGCCTCATCCCCATATGGTACTAGCACCCACCCCCATTCTACAGATTCAGGTATATGGCTTGTCAAATATCACATTCCCTGTTTAAATATGACTCAGAATAATTTTGCAGGTATTCTTGTACCACAAGGGTAAGGATTAGCCACACTTTGTATATCAGCATGCTAGTAAAGAAGAGAATATACTGGCTACATCTCAGAGACAAACAAGACTAGGGTAGATATGGGGGATTGAATTACAATAAATATTCAGTTTTTAAAAGATGTTGAACACAGAACAAACAGAATCATCTCTGCTGGGTATGCAGTATTCTGAACAGTTCTTAATGTTACAGAAGTTGGTCATATCTGCTCCATGGTGTTCATCCATATACGTGAAAAAGACTTATTTGTGAAACATCTTTCCATTATTATATTATAACCCCAGTGAAAGAGAGCTGTTGACCAGCAGTCTCAACAATAGAAGTAGATAGAATGTGCAGTGCCCTGAAAGACGTTTTACTGTCCCAACTATATTTAACCCTGGGGCGGGGTAGCCTAAATAAGGGATTGCAATAATGTAGTGGTTTCTTAACAAAGCACCATGTTTGAGCTAAGATCCTCTAGGTTCAACTTGCTCTGTGTACTTGGGCAAATTATGTAACATCTCTCAGTCTCAGTTTCCTCAGCTGAAAAATAGGAATAAGATGTCCTTTATGGTGGTTCCATTGGAGGTTGGGGGAAGGACTTGCTTTTGTTACACAACCATGAGCAAAAATATGTTTACTGTTTTCAGTTGGAATGATTACAATACCTGACATTTCCAGGCTGTTCTAACTATAAAAATAATGTATGTAAAACACATAATACAGCATCTAATACACAGTAGATATTTAATAAATTGTACTTTGAACTGTTATTCCTGTTAAGATTACTTGCTATACATGTTTTTAGCAAACAATAATTATAACTTATATGTGATATATAGTAATGATGAACAATAATTTGTATAATCAAAACAATACACTGCCAGCAATGAGTTAAGATATGCCACAGAGTTAGGAGAGCTATTGATAGGAATGTGTCTGGAAGAAGTCAGTTGGGCAACAGGCCTAGTACCAGAGGGCCATGAAGGTGTGAAGGGATCAAAAATGTATACTGACCCAGGCACATAAATAAAGAGAAAGCAATTAAGGTAGGAAAGAACTTGCAGGTAGTATGAGTACTAGCTGCTAGGCAAACACCAGAACCTTGGAGGTCAACTTGTCAGCAAGAGTTTCACTAAGCCTTCTGGGGGCTCTTAGATAAACAATTTCTGTAATAAACCCCAGTACTCTAGGCAAGGTTTCCAGGCACAAAAGAAAAGAGATAATCCTATGTGTTTCCTCCCCAACCACTGCAAACTGTAAGCTATGTAATCCATGGCATTAGCACTTTCATTAACATGGGATGAGAATGAGAGCAGAGAACCCATCCTGGGTGTGTCTGATGGATTGAAGGAGGAAAAATGATAGGTTTCAGTCTTCTCCAACGTATACCCACAAACATGCTTCGGCCAGAGCTCTGCATGAATTCACTATTGTTCTGGTCTCCCACATGTGAAAGGCTGCTGACAAATTGCTTGCTAACCCATGAACAAGCCCTAGTATGAAGTCCATGATGACAATCAAGGTCTCTGGAGTCAGAGACAAGGCCTGGTATGAGTTTTGCTGTCTCTGTCACTGACCTGGGGAAGGTGTGATCAAGGCTGCCTGTCTGAGACTCAGGTTGGTTTTTCTTAGGTATGTATTCCAGCCCTGACACAGTTCCCACTAACAATCTTGCATTATTTAGAATGTATTTTGAAAAATGCCTCCAGGCCAGTTCTATTTTAAATGTTTTCTGCAATTGAGACCTAAAAATGTTACATGTCTTCCATTAGGTACATTACAGTTGTGTAAGTTGGAGGAAGCTGACTGATGAGTGTGTAGAATGGGGATTGTACTTTTTTGTGTCTTCCCATCACATCCTGAGGACAAGGCGCACATTTAAGATTAATATGAGGAAAGAGCCTTGCAGTGACATTGCAGTAATGCCTTATACATTTGCATGTATTTGTAATATTTCAAGTACTTCCACATTTCTTATTTTATTTAATTCCTCTAATAATCAAGGAAAACGTACAGGGTAAGTATCACTGACATTTTGCACAGGAGTGAAACATAGACACAGAACTTAGTGAAGCCCATATAGCTGATCAGTGGATGGGAACCAAGGTTTCACCTATAAGTCCCTGGGTAATCTCAGAACCTGATGCTAAAATGGGTTAACAGCCAAACTAACTCTTGTTTATCCATATCAACTTGAAGAAGCTCATAGAAATAAATATCGATGTGTAAGAATAACATTTAAAGAATGATGTTGTTAACGTGCACAGCACAGAAGAATTTACAAATTTATGAATAAACCACACGTCCTATTCCAAAAATTTACTGTACTTTAAGTCATAAATTATACTTTTTTCCCCCAGAAGTATCTCTAAGGTAAAATGCTGACCAATCATAGGTTCCCTAAAGGGAAAAACAAGACCCAGGATTTAAAATGTACGTGAAAAATATATATGGCCCTTTCTAATTTCCATTCATGAAACAAGCTTATACTATAAAAATCTAGTTTTATTTCAGAATTTAGTTTATGTGAATTCGTTGTATCATTATAACTAATCTGTTGAAAAATAAATAAATTAGTGATCATTTTCCCATCTAAAACAGAAGTCCAGATAAAATGCCTGAGGATATAGTTGAAGCTTCTAAATGGTTGTTTTAATTGTCTTATCCTTACTTCCAAATACTTTCCTTGCAAATTCCAGAACCACCTAATGATCAGTAAACAAACAAATTTTGCTTTCTGACATTTTTGAAATGTGAATTGACTGCTATGCCTGACTATCAATTAATCAATCTACAATCCTTAGATGAAATTGTACTCCTCAAAACATAAGAATTATGAACTGATATTATAGCAAAATCAGGGAAGGGAAACAGATGACTAAACAAACAGGATCTCAGGTCCTTTGATGAATTCCATTTCTTGAGAATCATTACAAAAATAATAAAACTGTATTGAAAAATATATTTGATTTTGTTGGAAATGAGACTTTCAGGCAAGTGCAGAAATAAGTATATAAACTACAAATATGCATTGTTAATGTTTTTAAAGACCAGGAAGAGAAAGAAAAAAGAGAGGACACAAATTAGTAACATCAGAAATGCAAGAAGGGAGATTACTACAGAGCACAAAGATATTTAAAAGATAATAAAGAAAAACTATGAACAATTCTACAGCCACAAATTTGATAACCTAGGTGAAATGCACCAATTCCTAGAAAGGTACAATCTGCCAAAACCCTCACAAGAAGAAAGAGACAATATGAATAGACCTATAGCCATTAAAAAATTGAATCAATAATTTATAATGCTTCCAAAACAGAGAGCACCAGGGCCAGATGGATTCACTCGTAGATTCTATCAAATATTTAAGAAAGAAATTATATCAATTCTCTACAATGTCTTTCAGAAGACACAGCTGAGGGAATACTTCCTAATGCATACTATGAGGCCAACATTTTCCTAATACCAAAAACAAAGATATTACAAAAAAAAAAAACACACAAGAAAAGAAAAAAAAAAATAGAGACCAATATCTCTTATGAATATAGATGTGAAATCCTCCGAAAATGGTAGCAAATCTAATACCATGGTGTATAAAAAGAATTACATATAGGTGACATCAGAAACATGGCAGCACAAGGGGTGCTCCTTGATATCTCCCCTTGAAATTATAACTAATTGAACAGCTATAATTCAACAAAGGATTCCCTATGCAACACACAAACATGTCTGAGAGATCTGCACATTGAAACATCTGAAGGTGGGTGAATTGGCACAAACAGGGGAAGAGGGAAGGGAGAAGTGCAGAAACGGGGCCCACACCACACAGCCCAGAGCTCACCACAGTCCTGGGAGATGAAAGAATTGAGACCGCAGGTGCACTTTCTGTGGCCCCAGCAATTCTGCCTTAGGGATCAGGACATACTACCATGAGTCCCCGAAAGTAGGACCTAGCCGGATAATCAGCTCTAGAGCGTCTTTTGGAGCAAAAATTAATATAAGACCTGGTCTTATTTTACTGTAATACAAGACCGGGTCTTATATAACATAATATAATGTAAGACTGGGCCTCACTAATTTTTGCTCCAAAAGACACATTAGAGTTGATTGTCTGGCAAGGTCTTATTTTCAGGGAAAAATGTTATGGCTGAACCCAGTGATTGGGGCAGAGACCGTGGGGCAAAGACTGAATACACAAATGTGACAACTGTGGTCTAAGAGCCGTCAACACCAGGAATAAAACAAAGACACTGGAGCCTGGTAGCCTCCTACCAACCTCCCAGAGCTTGCTTCCCCCACACCCTACCAGTGTTAGCAATGTGCCCCAGGGGAAAAAAATGGTAGAAGAGTCAGATTAAAGAGCAGAATATCTACATCTCTGAGAACTAGAGAGACAGTACCTGAGCAGCAGGCACACAGTGCAGATAATTCCAGGGACAACGGAGAAGGTATAGGGGTGAGACAGCTCTGGTCTGGCGGTGGACATTACTTAGAATAGAGCAAAGCCACAAACACACTAGCTGACTCTCCCATTCCACCGTGCCCCAATCTTTCAAGGCTGATCACCGCAGCAGTCATCTGGGGATGCTGAGGAGCACAGCCCTACATGTGGCTGCAGGGGCATCACTGGGATTTAAGAGACTCAGAAACTTATTACCCACCACATCCTCTCATGGGGGTGGTACCCTGAAACTGAGGTGACCTGGTGAGAGAGAAGCCCAACTCCCCAGGAAATCTACCACCACACAAGCAGTTGCAACAGCAGAAAAGAAAATGAAACACTCCAACACTATGTACTGTAAATCAAAAGAAAGACCTCTTCATATCAACTTGCTGCAGAATTCACACCTGTAGATGCCCAGGAAGAGAAACAGTCAATTAATTGCCATGAATAACCATGGTAACAAGGCAACTCAGGAAGAAAATGAAAACTCTGCAGAAAATAAACTTAAAGACATGGAAATATGTGACTCAAATGACAGAAAATTCAAGATTGCAGTCCTAAAAAAGCACAAGATGCAAGAAAACTCCAACAGGCAGTCTAATGAACTCAGAAATAAAATCAACAAACAAAATGAATATTTTATCAAAGAGATTGAAATTTTAAAAAAGAACAAAGTAAAAGTTCTGAAGCTGAAGAACTCAATAAAAGAGATGCAGAATGAAACAGCAACCTCAGGAAATAGAGCTGACCAGATGGAGGAAAGAATCAATGACATTGAAGATAGAAATCTGGAAATGTCACAGATGAAAGAAGAGAGAGACTTGAGAGTTAAAAGAAATGAAAGAAATCTACAAGGACTTTCTGACTCCATCAGAAAGAGCAATAGAAGAATAATGAGCATACCAGAAGGAGAAGAAAGAGAGAAGGGAACAGAGAATATATTCAAACAAATTGTTGATGACAACTTCCCAAACTTGTGGACAGAACTGGACCCTCGAATCCAAGAAGCAAATAGAATACCTCAATCCCAATAGGCCTTCTCCAAGGCACACTGTATTGAAATTGTCAAAAATGAATGACAAAGGAAGAATCATCAAGGTTCCAAGGGAAAAGAAGATGGTAACATACAAAAGAAAGCCCATTAGATTATCATCAGATTTTTCAGCAGAAACTCTACAAGTCATGAGGGAGTAGATTAAAATATTCAGACAATTGAAAGAGAGAAATTATGAGCCAAGAATAATATATCCAGCAAAGATATCCTTTACATATGAAGGAGGAATAAAGACCGTTCCAGACAAACAGAAGCTGAGGGAATTTTCTAACACACAATCTGCACTAGAAGAAATACTGAAGGAGGTTATTCAACCAGCATAAATAGGGATAATTTGTGAACAACAAAACCATAAAAGGGGGAGAGTATAGGTCTGAACCAGCATAAGGGAATGGAGAAAGTAAGCACACTGAAGAAAACGCAACACTCTAAATATGAAATTTTCTTTTACATAAACTTAATGGTAACCACTCAAAAAAATTCAAAACTGAAATTCATAACATAATAAAAGAAGAAACAGAGCGAAAAATCATAGAAGACCACCACACTGAAATAATAGACAGCAACAAAAAGGCAAAGAAACAATGGAGACATAGTCCTACCAGAAAACCAAAGAAAGAATAATAGGAAATCCTCATATATCAATAATCACACTAAATGTAAATGGACAGAACTCACCAATAAAAAGGCACAGTGTAGCAGATTGGGTCAAAAAAACTAAAGCGAACCGTATGTTGCCTCCAAGAGACACATCTCAGCTACAAGGATAAATATAGACTCAAAGGGATAGGGTAGAATTTGGCACTCCAAGAAATTGGTATCCAGAGAAAAGCAGGTGTTACCATACTGATATCAGATGAAACAGACTTTAGCATAAAAAAGGTAACAAGAGACAAAGATGGACATTTCATAATGATAAAGGGGACTATACAACAAGAAGAAATAACAGTCATCAATATTTATGCCCCCAATCAGGGAGCACTGAAATATACCAAGGAACTGCTAACAGAACTAAAAGGAAAAATTTACCAAAACAAAATTATAGTAGGGGACCTAAACACATCTTTGACGACAATGGGTAGATCATGTAAATACAAAATAGAAAAAGAAATATCAGCCCTAAATGACACTTAAGATGAAATGAACATAACTGACATTGAGCGAGTACTTCATCCTAGAGCATCAGACTATACATTCTTTTCTAATATACGTGGAACATTCTCAAGGATAGACCATATTTTGGGACATAAAACCAGCCTCAGCAAATGTAAGAAGATTTTAATCTATCAAGCATATTCTCTGATCACAAAGCATTGAAATTGGATATCAACTGCAAAAAGAAAGCAGGAAAAACCACAAATATGTGGAGATTAAACAACATACTTTTAAAGAATGACTGGGTTAAAGAAGAAATAAGAGGAGACATCAAAAGATAGATAGAAATAAATAAGAAATAAAATGCATCCTAACAAAATATTTGGGATGCAGCAAAAGCAGTTTTAAGAGGGAAATTTATGTCATTACGGGCCTATCTCAAAAGAAGTACATCCCAGATAAATAACATCACGTAACATCTTGAAGAACTAGAAAAAGAAAAACAAAAGAAACCCAAATTCAGCAGAAGGAAGGAAATAATAAAAATCAGAGTAGAACTAAATGAAATAGAGAACAAAAAGACAATAAAAAATTAATGTGACAAAGAGCTGGTTCTTTGAAAAGATGAATAAAATTGACAAACCCTTGACTAGACTTACTAAGGTAAAAAGAGAAAAAGACAGGAATAAACAAAATCAGAAATGAAAGAGGGGAAGTTATGATGGATGCCACAGAAATACAAAGTATTATCCAGAATACTATGAAGGACTATATGCCACCAAATTCAATAACTTAGAATAAATGAACAAGTTCTTAGAAAAATATAGCCTTCCTAGGTTGAATCACGAAGAATTACAAAATATAAATACACTGATCACTAATAAGAAAATTGAATCAGTCATCTAAGACCTTCCCAAAAGCAAAAGTCCTGGACCAGATGGCTTCACTAGTGAATTCTACCAAACATTCAAAGAGGATCTAATACCTGTCCTACTCAAACTCTTCCAAAATTTGAAGAAGAGACAATACTCCCTAATTCATTTTATGAGGCCACCAATACCCTGATACCAAAACCTGGTAAGGATAACACACAAAACAAGAAAATTACAGAAAAATATGTCTGATATTTACAGATGTAAAAATCCTAAACAAACTTCTAGCAAATCGAATGCAACAATGCATGAAAAGATTATACATCATGACCAACTGGGGTTGATACTAGGGGCAGAAAGATGGATCAACATACGCAAATTGATCAAAATGATACACCACATAAACAAAAGAAAGGACAAAAATCACATGATTATATCAATAGATGCAGAAAAAGCATTTGAAATGCTACAACTTCAATTTCAGATTAAAACACTTAATGAAATGGGTATTGAGGAAAATATCTAAACATAAAAAGGGTATGTATGACAAACCCTCAGCAAATATCAAAATTAACAGTGAAAAACTGAAGCCCTTTGCTCTACATTCAGGAACATGACAGGGCTGTCCCCTATCACCTCTGCTTTTCAACATACTGTTGGAAGTCCTAGCCAGAGCAATCAGGCAAGAGGAAGAAATAAAAAGCATCCAAACTGGGAATGAAGAAGTTAAATTGTTACTTTTTTTCAAATGACATGACGCTATATAGAGAAAATCCTAAAGACTCTACCACAAAGTTATTAGAAAAAATGAAACAAATACAGTAAACTTGCCAGCTACAAAATCAACGTACAAAATTCCATTGCATTCCTATATACTAACAATAAAATCTCAGAGAAAGAAATTTAAAAAACAATTCATTTTGCCATTGCAACAAAAAGAATAAAATACCTAGGAATAAACTTAACCAGGGATGTGAAATACTGAAAACTACAAGATATTTTTAAAAGAAATTGAAGAAGACACAAAGAAATGGAAAGACATTCTCTCTTCACTGATTGGAAGAATGAATATAGTTAAAATGGCCATATTATCCAAAGCAATATACAGATTTAGTGCAATCCCTACCAAAATCTCAATGGCATTTTTTAAAGATATAGGGAAAAAATGATCAGATTTTTAAGTATCAATAAAGGCCCCCAATAGCCAAAGCAATCCTAAGGAAAAATAACAATGCTGGAGGTACCACAATTCCTGACTTCAGCTTGTACTACAGGGCTACAATAATCAAAACAGTATGGTATTGGCAGAAAAACAGACACATAGACCGATGGAAGAGAATTCAGAACCCAGAAAAAATCCACATAAATATGGACAGGTAATTTTTGACAAAGAAACCAAAAACACAATGGAGAAAAGAGAGCCTCTTCAATAAATCGTGCTTGGAGAATTGGATAGCCACGTGCAAAAGAATGAAACTAGACTGCTATCTGTCACCATGTACCAAAATTAACTCAAAATGGATCAAAGACCTAAACACAAGCCCTGAAATAATAAACTGCACAGAAAAAAAACATAGGTACTTATGGACCTTGGGTTCAAAGAGTATTTTATGAATTAAACTCCAAAGGCAAGGGAAGTACAAAGTGAAATAAATGAATGGGACTATATAAACTAAAAAACCTGCATAGCAAAACAAACCATCGACAAAATGAACAGGCAAACAACCAAATGAGATATTTTTGCTAACAAAGCCTCCGATAAGGGGCTAATATCCAAAATACATAAAGAAATTATACAACTCAACAAACAAAAAATAAACAATGCAATTAAGAAATGGGCAGAGGACCTGAAGAGACATTTCTCCAAAGAGGACATACAAATGACTAATGGATATATGAAAAAATGTTCAACATCACTAGTCATCAGAGAAATGGAAATAACAACCACAATGAGATATCACCTCACCCCAGTCAGAATGGCTATCATCAACAAGACAAATAGTAACAAGTGTTGGAGAGGCTGTGGAGAAAAAGGAACCCTCATCCACTGTTGGTGGGAATGCACACTGGTGCAACCATTATGGAAGGCAGTGTGGAGGTTACTCAACAAAACTACAAATGGAATTACCATATGACCCAACAAACCCTCCCCTGGGTATATACCCAAAAAAAATCTGAAAGCATTTATCCATAAAGACATATGTGCTCGAACGTTCATTGCAGCTTCATATTCTGCGGGCAAGACATAGAAACAACCAAAGTATCCTTTGGTAGATGACTGGATAAAGAAGTAGTGATATATATATATATATATACAACGGATTACTCTTCTGCCATAAGAAATGGTGAAATAATACCATTCACGACAAAATGGATGGATCTTGAGATTCTAATGCTAAGTGAAATAAGTCAGACAGAAAAAGTCGAGAACCATATGACTGCACTCTTATGTAGGATATAAAACTGAAAACAACAAATGAACAAGACAAACAAATGAAGAAACAGAAACTCATAGACACAGACAATAGTTTAGTGGTTACCAGAGGGTAAGGAGGGTGGGGAGTGGGATATAAGGGTAAGGGGGATCAAATATATGGTGATGGAAGGAGAACTGACTCTGGGTGGTGAACACACAATGGGATTTATAGATGATGTAATACAGAATTGTACAACTGAAATCTATGTGACTTTACTATCAATTGTCACCCCAATAAACTTTCATTTTTAAAAAATGTGGAGAAAATAATAAATATAATAAACTTAGAAATATACTTAGACTTTTATAATAAACAAGGGATTAATATCTTTTGTATAAAAAAAAATGACAAACCCTTGGCTAGACTCACTAAGGAAAAAAGAGAAAAGATACAAATAAACAAAATCAGAAATGAAAGAGGAGAAGTTATGTCAGATACCACAAAAATTCCAAAGATCATAGAAGAATGCTATCAAAAACCATATGCCATAAAATTCAATACCTAGAAGAAATGCACAAGTTCTTAAAAATGGGTAAGTTCCTAGACTGAATTACAAACAACTGGAAATTCTAAGTAGACCAAGCAACAGTAAGGAAATTGAAACAATCATCCTAAGCCTCCCCAAAACCAAAAATCCAGGACGAAATATCTTCATTAGTGCATTCTACTAAACATTCAAAAATTATTTAATACACGTCCTTCTCAAACTCTTCCTAAAAATTCAACAAGAGGCAATACATCTTAACTCATTTTATGAAGCCAACATTGCCCTAATGCCAAAACCTGGTAAGGACAACACAAAAAAGAAAACTACAGACCAATATCTATGATGAATACAAACACAAAAAAACAAAACAAAATACTAGCAAGTCAGATACAACAATACTTTAAAAAGATTATACATCATGATCAAGTAGTGTTCAATCCAGGGTCACAAGGATGGTTCAACATCCACAAATCCATCAATGTGATACATCACATAAACAAAATAAAGGATAAAAATCATGATTGTAACAATAGATTCAGAAAAAGCATTTGACAAGACAACATCCATTTATGATTATAACACTTAATAAAATAGGTATAGAGAGAAAGTACCTCAACATAATAAAGGCCATACACTACAAACCCTCAGCTAATATCACACTTAATGATGAAAAACAGAAAGCTTTTCCTCTAAAATCAGGAAGAAGACAGGGATGTTCCCTGTCACCAGTGTTAGTCAACATAGTATTGGAAGTCCCAGCCAGAGCAATTAGGCAAGAGAAAGAAATAAAAGGCATCCAAATTTGGAATGAAGAAGTTAAATTGTCACTTTTTGCATAGGATATAATTCTGTATATAGCAAATCCTAAAAGCCCCAGCACAAAAATCATTAGGAACAAAAAACGAATACAGTAAAGTTGCAGGATACAAAAATCCACTGTATTCCTATATACAAACAATGACATTTCAGGAAAAGAAATGAACAACAAAATAAATCACTTTTGCAATTGCAACAAAATGAAAAAAATACTTAAGAATAAACTTAACAAATGATGTGAAGGACCTATACACTAAAAACTGTAAGATATTCTCAAAATAAATTGAAGAAGACACAAAGAAATGGAAAGATATTCTATGTCCATGAATTGGAAGAATCAACATAGTTAAAATGGCCATATTACTCAAAGCAATATACAGATTTACTGTAATCCCCATCAAAATCCCAATGGCAATTTTTATAGAAATAAAACAAAAAATCATCAGATTTGTATGGAATCACCAAAGACACTGAATAGCCGAAGCAATCCTAAGAAAAAAGAACATGGCTGAAGGTATCACACTCCCTGACTTCAATTTATACTACAAAGTGACAATAATCAAAACAGCATGGTATTGGCAGAAAAATAGACAAACAGACCAATGAAATGGAATTGAGCTCCCAGGAATAAACCCAAATATATATGAGAAGATAATTTTCAACAAAAGAGCCAAAAACATAAAATGGATAAAAGAAAGCCTGTTAAATAAATGGTGCTGGGAAAATTGGAAAGCCATATGCAAAAGAATGAAACTAGACTGTTATCTGTCACCAAATACCAAAAATAACTAAAAATGAATCAAAGACCTAGACAGAAAACCTGAAACAGTAAATTGCATAGAAGAAAGCATAGGTACTAAACTTATGGACCTTGGGTTCAGAGAGGACTTTATGAATTTGACCTCAAAGGCAAGGGAAGTAAAATCTAAGATAAAGGAATGGGACTTTATCAAACTAAAAAGCTTCTGCACATCAAAAGAAACCATCGTCAAAATAAAGAGGCAACCAACTGAATGGGAGAAGATTTTTGCAAACAGTGCCTCCGATAAGGGGCTAATATCCAAAATGAATAAAGAACTCATAAAACTGAACAACAAAAAACAAACAATGCAATCCAAAAAATGGGCACAGGACCTGAATAGACACTTGTCCCAAAAAGACATGCAAATGGCCAACAGATATATGAAAAAATGCTCAAGTTTACTAGCTATTAGGGAAATGCAAATCAAAACCACAATGAGATAACACCTCACACCTATTAGAATGACTATCATCAACAACACAAATAATAAAAAGTGTTGGAGAGGCTGTGGAGAAAAAGGAACCCTCATACACTGTTGGTGAGAAGGTAGATTGGTGCAGCCACTATGGAGGCAGTGTGGACATTCTGTAAAAAATTAGGAAGAGAATTACAATATCAACCAACAATCCCTCTCCTGGGTATACACCAAAAAAATCTGGAAACATTTATCCATAAAGATATATGTATTCCGATGTTCACTGCACCTTTATTTATGGTGGCCAAGACATGGAAACAACCAAAGTGTCTTTTTATAGATGATTGAATAAAGAAGATGTGGTATATATACACAATGGAATACTACCCTGACATAAGAAAAGATGAAATACTGCCATTTGTGACAACATGGATGGATTTTGTGATTATTATGCTAAGCGAAATAAGCCAGACAGAAAATGTCGAGAACCATATAACTTCACTCATATCTGGCATACAAAACTGAAAACAACAAAGGAACAAGACAAATAAAGCAACCAAAACTCATTGACACAGACAACAGTTTAGTGGTTACTAGATGGAAAGGGCGGAGAGTGTGTGGTAGAAGAGGGAAAAGGGGGTCAAATATGGTGATGAAGGGAGAAAGGACTCTGGGGGGTAAAACACACAATGCAATATATAGATGATGCATTATAGAAATGTACACATGAAGCCTATATAACTTTACTAAATATCACCCCAGTAAATTTAATTTTAATTTTTTTTTAAGAAATAACTTCTGTTTTGTTAAGCCACTGGAAAAAATTTTAAAAATTAAATGTAAAGAATTATATACCACAACAAAATGGAATTTGTCCCAAGTATGGAAGGTTGGTTCAATATGGAAAAATCAATTAATGTAATCCATCACATCAACAAGCTAAAATAGAAAATGCACATGATCATGTAAGTAGATACAGAAAAGAAATTTGACAAAATCCAACAATCGTTCATCATAAGAACTCAGCAAGCTAGGAGTAGAGGGAAAATTCCTCAACTTGGTAAAGAATATCTAAATAAAGCCTACAGCTAACATCATACTTAGTTGTGAGAAACTAGAAGCTTTCCCACTAGGATCAAAAATAAAGCAGGGTATCTCCTCTTCCCACTCCTTTTCAACATCAAACTGGAAGTACTACCTAATGCAGTAGATAAGAAAAGGGAATAAAAGGAATACAGATCCAGAAGGAAGAAATAAAATCATCTTTGTTCAAAGATAACATGATTGTCTATGTAGAAAAACTGAAAGAATTGACAAAAAAACAACAACACCTGGACATAAAGTTAATAGACAAAAATCGCTTGATTTCTTATATGCCAGCAATGAACAAGTTTTTTATTGAAATTAAAAACACAGAGCTATTTACATTAGAACCCCCAAAATGAAATACTGAGGTATATATCTAACAAAATATGTAGAAGATCTATATGAGAATAACTACAAAATTCTTAACAAAGTTAAAGACTGACACTACCTGACTTCAGGACTTAGTATAAAGCTATAGTAATCAAAATAAAGTGGTATTTGCAGAAGAATAGACAAATAGATCAACAAAACAGAGTATTCATCCTGGAAGAGACCCACATCAATATAGTCAACTGATCTTTGACAAAGACACAAAGGCAGAACCATGGAGCAAGGAAACTCTTTTCAACAAATGATGCTAGAACCATTGGACTATATGCAAAATAATGAATCTAGAAACACACTTTCCACCCATCACAAAAACTATTGCAAAATGGATCACAAACCTAAATGTAAAACGCAAAACTATAAAACTAGAAGACAAAATAGGTGAAAACTTAGATGATCTTTAATATGGCAATTATTTTTTAATTAAAACACCAAAGGCGTGATCCATGAAAGAAATAATTGATAAGCTGGATTTCATTAAAATTAAAAATCTCTGCTCTACAGAGGCAATGTCAACAGAATTAGAAGACAAGCCACATCCTGGAAGAAAATGGTTGCAGAAGACACTCCTGACAAAGGACTGTTATCCAAAATATACGAAAAAACTCTTAAAATGTAATAATAAGAAATCAAACAATCCAATTTAAAAGTGGGCCAAAGACCTACACATACACCTCACCAAAGAATATGTACAGATGACAAATAAGCATTTCAAAAGATGTATATCATATGTCATTAGGGAAATGCAAATTACAAAAAACAATGAACTACTACTGCACACTTATGAGAATGGCCAGAATCCAGAACACTGACAATACCAAATGGTGGTGAGGAAGTGGAGCAACCAGAACTCTTAATCTTTACTGGTGGAAATGCAAAATGGTACAGCCACTTTGAAAGATAGTTTGGCGGTTTCTTAGAAAACTAAGCATACTCAGGATTGGGTCCAAGATGGCAGATTAGGTAAATGCTTTGCCTACTGCATCCCAGGATCACACCAAAATTACTAATAAATTACAGAACAATCAACCTAAAGAATCATCTGAAGACTAGCTGAACAGAACCCATATAACTAATGATATAAAGAAGAGGCCACATTAAGAATAGCAGGAGCGGGAGTGGGAGACCAGAAGTGGGCTGAACCCAAGCCTAAGGATGGTGGTTGAACACTAGGAGGGACACTTGGTGGCAGAGGTACCCCTGAAAAGGGAGGGTTCATAGCCCCATGTTGGGTTCCCCAGCCTAGGAGTCCTGTGCTGGGAAGAGGAGTTCCCAAGTACCTGGCAGTGAAAACCAGCAAGGACTCTGTCAGCCCTTCCCAATGGAGCACACGGCAGCTAGAAACCCAGATGCCTTTTTGTTGAGCCAGCACACAGACTCACTCGCTTGTGGGTACTCCCCTGGTCTCTGGTAGAGGGACAGCAGCTTGGGAGGCCCAGGAATGTACAGGGAAGGATTCAATTGTGTGGCTTTGGGACATAAGCTGGACCGACAGGAGCCATTGTTGTCCCAGTGTGGAGCATAACAAACGTGTGGCCTACAGAAGGATGCCATCTTTTCAGTGTTAAGCTCTCACCTAAGTACCAAGTCTGGGGCCACATTGGTCTGGTGGAATCCACATGTGCGCACCACTTTGGTGATGCCTTGGTTCCCTGACCCTGCACAGCATGTGCCACATCACCCAGGACAGTCTTGACTGCTGGGCTGCTGGACCCATCCCACAGGTTGTGGAGACCTTTTCACAGTGAGCAGATGGCCTGCAGCAGCCCAGGAAATGTTTATGGGTGGGTGGTAAACCAAGACCTGTGCTGCAGCATGTCTCGGGGAGCTCTCGGGAACCTGCGGACCTGAGATGGGTCCTAACTGGCTGTGCTGCTCTTGGGGCATTTTTGTGGGATGGTCATGGGCTCAGCACTGGTGCAAGAACCAAGACTGCACTGACTTTGTAGAAACCACTGACCACACCCCTTAGATTTCTGGAACCCCACCCCACACACCTAGAGCTACATTACCAGGGGACACTGGGCGCCTGGGTGGCTAGCCCCACCCCATAAGCCTCAGAGGCTTTTTGTAGCAGCAGAGGCCCTGCAACAGCCTAAGGAGATTTTGGTCGTGTACAGTGACCCAAAACCTATTCCACAGCCATTCTTAGGCAGCTCTTGGAGATTTGCAAGTCTGAGGCAAGTGCTGGCTACTTGCAGTATTCTAAGGGCATTTCGTGAAGTGGTCCCAGGGCAGGCACTGGCGTAAGAACTGAATCTGCATTAATTTTGTGAAAACTACTGGCTACGTTGTGTGACTCCCTGGGACTCCAACCCTCCCAGCTGGTGCTGCATTGCCTGGGGCACTATCCACACTGGGTCAACCAGTGCAGCCCACTTACCTAAGGAGGCTCATTCAATGGCTGGGCCTTACGTGCAACTGGCAGTTGTGAATAGGCCTAGGGGGCCCTGAGCCTATTGCTAAGCTGCCCCAGGTCTACTATTGCTGGCAGCCAGCCTCAGTTCACAGTGAGGCCACACCACAAGCCTCCAGGTTCAGCACAGGTAGCAGCCAACCACATATAGCTTTGTGGCTACTACCAGGTAGCCATGGGCTGGTAACAGGCAAGGCTGAAATGTGCCTTCATGGGAGCCCCTCCCAAAGACACCAGAAACAACACACACAGAGGCCAGCTTCAGACAACACCAGAACACTACCTGGCTATCACCACAAGTGGCACACCCACAGTGGGGTTTCAACACACACAAAAGAGCCCATCCTCCAAGGAATCAGCCCCCACACAGCAGCTCATACACTGTTGGTGTAGCCAATCTTCACAGTCAGTCAGCCTAGGAGTCAATCCCACCTATTGCTGTGCCTAAAAGCAGTCAAGGCTCAACTATAACAGGGGATCACACACAACACACTCAAGGGACACTCCTGGAACACATGCACAGGAGATCAGGAAGACTACCACCGGACCACACAAGACACATACTACATAAGGAGACCCAGAAGCACTGAGAGGCACAAGAGTTCTACCTAATACATAGAAGCAAACACAGAGAGGTAGACAGACTGAGGAAGCAAAGAGGCATGTCCCAAATAAAACAACAAGAGAAACCTCCAGAAATAGAACAAATTGATATGGGCACAACCAACCTCCCAGACCCAGATTATAAGATTATAAGAATGCTTAAGAAACTTAGTAAGAATTTCAACAAAAAATAGCAAGCATAAAGGACACAGAAACCATAAAACAAGAACCAGTCAGAAATAAAAATACAATAAGAGAAATGCAGAATACACTAGAAGGAATCAACAGCAGATTAGATAAAGCAGAGAACTGAATCAGTGATCCAAAAGACAAGATAGCAGAAAAAAACCCAATCATAAAAACAAAAAGACAAAAAAAAAGAATAAAAAACAATGAAGATACTTTAAGGGACCTGTTTGACAACATCAAGCATAACAATATTCACATTATTGGAGTACCAGGAAGAGAAGAGGGGAACAAAGGATTGAAGACCCATTTGAAGAAATAATGACTGAAAACTTCCCTAACCCGGTGAAGAAAATAGACATACAAGCCCAAGAAGCACAGAGTTCCAAACATGGTTAACCAAAAGAGGCCCACACCAAGACACATCATAATTAGAACGGCAAAGGTTAAAGACAAAGAGAGAATCCTAAAGCATCAAGAAAAGGAAAACTAGGTCCTTAAAAGGGAGCTCCCATAAGATGATCAGCTGATTTCTCAACAGAATTGTACACCTGAAATCTATGTAATTTTACTAACAATTGTCACCTCAATAAATTTAATAAACAAAAAAATCAATTTAAATGTAAATGGATGAAATGCATCAATCAAAAGACATAGGGAGCTGAATGGATAAGAAAATAAGACCCATGCATATGCTGTCTTCAAGAGACCCATCTCAGATGGAAAGACACACACAGACTGAAAGTAAAGGGATGGAAAAGGATATTTCATGCAAGTGGAAATGATAAAAAAGTTTGGGTACCAATATATCTATCAAACAAAATAGACTTTAAAGTGAAGACTATAATAAGAGACAAAGAAGGACATTACATAATAATAAAGGGATCAATTCAACAAGAAGATATCACCCCACTAAACATTTATGCACCCAACATAGGAGTACCTAAGTATATAAAGCAAATAACGACTGACATACGGGCAGAAATCAACAGTAACACAATCACAGTAGGGTAATTTAACACCCCACTGACACCAGTAGACAGATCTTCAAAACAGAAAATCAACATGGAAACAGCAGCCTTAAATGACACACTAGACAAGATGGATGAAATTGATATTTTTAGAGCATTTTACCCAAAAGAAGCAGAATATGCCTTATTTTCAAGTGCACATGGGACATTTTCCATGATAGATTACATGTTGTTCGGCCAGAAAACTAGCCTGAAGAGGTTTGACAAGATTGAAATCATAGCAAGCATACTCTCTGACCAGAGTGGTATGAATCTAGAAATCAATTACAAAAAACAACAACAACAAACAAACAAAAAAACAAAACGCTGAAAAACACACAAACACATGGAGACAAAAATAGCATGCTACTATATTATGAATGGGTCAACAATGAGATCAAGGAAGAAATCAAAATATACATTGAGACAAATGAAAATGTAAACACAATGCCTCAAAAATCTATGGGACACAGCAAAAGCAGTCCTTAGAGGAAAATTCATAGCAATGTAGGCCTACCTAAAGAAACAAGAAAAACCTCAAATATATAAAACTGAAAGCAACAAAGTAACAAGGCAAACAAACACAGAAACAAAAACTAATAGACACAGACAACAGTTTAGTGGTTACCAGAGGGAAAGAGGGGAAGGGGCAATGGTAGAAGTCAGTGAAGGGGCTCAAATATATGGTGATGGAAGGAGAACTGACTCAGGGTGGTGAGCACACAACGTGATATATAGATGATATATTTTAGTAACGCACACTTGAAACCCATGTAATTTTACTAAACATTGTCAACTCAATAAATTTAATTAAATAAAATCTCAAATAAAGTCTTTCTTTACTACTAAAGTAAATGGAAAAAGAACAGAAAACAAAACCCAAAGTGAGTAGAAAGAGGAAATAATAAAGATCAGAGTAGAAATAAATGAAATAGAGGTTAAAAAAAATACAAAACACCAATGAAACCAAAAGCTTGTTTTTTGAAAAGACTAACAAAATTTGCACATTTTTACCGAGACTAATCAAGAAAAAAAGAGAGCGGACCCAAATAAATAAAATTACAAATGCAAGAAAAGAAGTGACAACCAACACTACAGAAACACAAAAAGTTTAAGAAAATACTATGAGCAACTATATGCCAACAAATTGCACAATCTGAAAGAAATTGTTAAATTTCTAGAAGCATACAATCTTCCAACGCTGAATCAAGAAGAAACAGAAAATCTGAACAGATTGATTACTACCAACAAAATTAAATCAGTAATCAACTAAGCTCTCAACAAACAAAAGTCCTGCACCAGATGGCTTCACAGGTGAATTTTATCTAACATTAAAAAAAGAATTAATACCCATTCTCCTCAAATTGTTACAGAACATCCAAGAAGTGGGAAGCCTCCCAAGCTCATTTTATGATGCCACCATTACACTGATTCCATTCCAAAACCAGACAAGACACTACGAAAAAAAAAAAAAAAAAAAAAAAAAAAAAAAAAACACCAAAAAAAAAACAAAAAACTATAGCCAAATATCCCTAATGAATATATGAGGTGTGATCAAAAGATATGGTGAATGTTTAAATTTAAAAACTATATTACAATAAAAGACACATTGTCATTAATCCTCCTCAAAATACTCCCCCTCAGTTCAAACACACTTAGAGAATCATTCTTGCCACTTTCTGAAGCAGTTCTGGAAGTCCTCTTTCCTGAGTGTCTTTAGTGGCACTGTTGTGACTGCCTCAATGTCCTGAATCAATTCAAAACGTTTTCCTTCCGTGGTCATTTTGACATTGGGGAAGAGCCAGAATTTGCACCGTGCCAGATCTGGTGAATAAGGTGGATGAGGACACACTGTAATGTTTTTATTAGACAGAAATTGCCGCACCAGAAGTGATGTATGACACAGAGTGTTGTCAAGATGGAGGACGAAGTAAAGACACTCATAAAAGAGGATTTCCAGAACTGCGTCAGAAAGTGGCAAGAATTAAGGGATAAGTGTGATTTAAACGAGGGGTAGTATTTTGAGGGGAAATAATGGCAATGTGTCCTTTACTATAATAAATTTTTTATTGAAACATTCACTGTAATTTTTTATCACACCTCATAGATGTAAAAATCCTCAAAAAAAATATTGGCAAACCAAATTCACCAATATATTAAAAAGATCATACACCACAATCAAGTGAGACTCATTCCTGGTATGCAAGGTTAGTTCAATATCCACAAATCAATTAACGTGACACACCACATAAACAAAATGAAAAACAAAAATCATATGGTCATGTCAATAGATGCAGAAAAAGCATTGGACAAAATCCAGCATCCATTTATGATAAAAACGTTCAGCATAGTGGGAATAGAGGGAACATATCTCAACATAATGAAGGCCATAGGTGACAACCCACAGCTAATATCATAGTCAATGGGGAAAACCTAAAAGCATTCCTCTTAAGGTCAGGAACACGACAAGGTTGCCCACTTTCACCACTCTTACTCCACATAGTACTGGAAGTCCTAGTCACAGCAATCAGACAAGAAAACGAAATAAAAGACATCCAAATGGTAAAAGAAAAAGTAAAACTGTCATTATTTGCAGGTAACATGATACCATATATAGACAACCCCAAAGATTCCATTAAAAAACTATTAGAACTGATAAATGAATTTAGTAAAATAAAATAGCAGCATACAAAATTAATATTCAGAAATCAGTTGCATTTTTATACACTAATAATGAACTATCAGAAAGAGAAATTACGAAAACAATCCCATTTACAATTGATTTTTAAAACAAATACTTAAGAATAAATTTAACCGAGGAAGTAAAAGACCTATACTGAGAAAATTATAAGACACTCAAGAGAGAAATTAAAGAAGATATAAATAAATGGAAACATATACCATGCTCATGATTAGGAAGAATATAGTTAAAATGTCCATACTAACGAAAGCTATCAATAGATTCAATGCAATCCCTATCAAAACACCAATGGCATTATACACAGAACTTGAATAAATAATCCTAAAATTTATATGGAACCATAAAAGACCCTGAATAGCCATAGGAATCCCTTTGAAGAAGAAGAAAGCTGGAGGTATCATACTACCTGATATCAAATTATACAAGGCCATTGTGGGGACAGAGCCCCAGAGAGCAGTTTCCAGGCTCTCGGCCTCATGTGGAAAGGTGCTGGCTCGGGTAGTAGATGGCCATCCATCGGCTGTGGCTAGTTGGCCATCAGCTGTAGCTGGTTAGCCAATTGACCACTGATATAACTGCCGCGGCTATGAGGGAGAGTCGATAGGTTGGCAGAAAAGCAGACAGCAGGTCGCACGTCCTGTGAATCCAGCCTCCAGTGAGACTATAGTGCTATGACTTCCCTACCTACTGCTCCTTGGGTGTTCCTTTTTGGCCTCACCATGTCCTGCGTTCTTGTGTGGGGAGTGGGAACTAAGACACCGCGTGACACCTCACACGACAAATGGCGCAGCGAGCAGGGTATGGTGCCAGCCGAAACTCACCGAAGGATGGTGGAGCCATTATGCCTACAAAAGTTCAGCTTCGGGAGGCCCGCGAGGAGTGACGCCAGGAGCGGGAGGCACGATCTGCCTGGGAGACCCAAGCCTCCAGATGGCACAACTCCTTCTTGGCCATGGAAGGCGTTGTCCTCCTTTTGTTGATCTGCTTCTGCTGTAGGCTCTGAGGATTGTGGACATTATACACTGAGACCACCACCCACTCAGACACCTGGCACGGTGAGCAGTATTCCGACCAGGTAGGAATGGAGTCTGACTCTGGGCAGGAGGATGTGTGGCCCCCACACAGTGTATGGTGTCCAGTGGCCACTGTTCTCAGGAGTTGGACACCCAAGGAGGGGTGGGAGGACATGGACAGCTCTCCGGCCAGCATGGAGAGGGCTCTGCAGGCTCTGGCTGAGCAGTTGCCAGAGGAGGAGAAGGCTACAGCCGGCTGCATGGGCTGGATGTTCCTCACGGCCTTGAGTCTCAACACGGAAAATGTGCTTCCTGAAATGGCCCAGGTGCCGGACCAGGTGTCCCAGTTGGAAGCGTTGGAAGCGCTGGAAGCTTGGGTCCACCTGTTAGAGGAGTAGCCCCACAGTGGAGACTCTGAGGCAGAGGCGGAGGAAGCGAGTGGAGACAATGTAGCTCCCAACCCCCAAGCCCGGCCAATCTTGAAGCAAAGGGTAAAACGTGAGCAACCTTTGGGCCCAGGGGGCATTGCTGCCGGCAACCCAGCTGTGACTGAGTTCATAACCTACACTCCACACACTCCCACTGAGTTGCAGGAGCTGGGGAGGCAGTACAGACAGTGCCCTGGAGAGCCAGTCACGGCTTGGCTATTACGTTTATGGGATGAGGGAGCAGACAACATTCTCTGCTCCCCAGGCGAGATGGAAAAGCTAGCCTTCATAACAGTGTATCCGTCCCTGCGACAAAAGTTACAGAACTGCCATAGGTTGGCCAACAACCAGGGCAACCATTCTCTAATGGAGTGGCTAACTGCTGTGGAATGCACAGTATGGGGACAGGCTGGCGAGCTGCCAGACACTGTGAGTCAATGGCAGTCATATATGGAACTTATGCAAATAATCCGTGAAATGGGTATGAGACATGCTATTTTTAACCTTAACATGCAGGGCCCAGATGACGAGCTTTTTACTGCCAGCATGAGCGATCTGCTTTTGGATACTGTCCCCGCGAGTGCTTTTGGATCCTTGGTTGCTATCCTTACACCGTATGTAGGGTGACGGATCCATGAAGTTACAACTGCCATGGCCACCATAGGGGATGTTGAAAGCTGGAGGCGAAGGAAGTTAAGACAGGAGGTCCGCGCAGTTGAGACCTGGAAGCCCAAACCAAAGGTAAAGGGGCGAGGTCGCAGGCCTCAGAGAGTAACATGTGCATAGATGTGGCGTGATCTTGTGGCAGCAGGGGTCGATAGGAAGAAAATAGACCGACAACCCAACACACTCCTGCTGGAACTTTGGAAACAGTTGCGTCCGGAACAACAATTCCGGAGAAACATAAAGGAGGAGTCTGGGAAAGCGCGACCCGTGTCCCTCCAGGACTTCATGTGGCCACTTGAGGTCGACTCCTTTCTGCTTGATTAGGGGTGGGGCCAAGGTACCCGGTCAGAGGGGATGAGCAGGGACTGGAGGCCCCACGTGGAACTGTCTATACATTGGTCCCCTTCTAATGTACAGAGGGTTTTGGCCCTAGTTGTCACTGGCACAGACTGCAGTCTCGTTTATGGGAACCCAGAATTGTTCCCCGGACCAGCAATCTGCACTGATGGCTACAGGGGAAAGACTGTGACTGTGAAAGCTGTTTCCTTACCACTGGGTATAGGAAAGTTTCCCCCTCATACCTACAAGGTTTATGTCTCCCCCATTCCGGAGTATATTCTAGGGGTGGACATGCTACATGGCCTCAGCTTACAGACGTCGGTAGGAGAGTTCCGTCTCCGGATCCGGGTGGTGAAAGTGGTGACACGCGGGCATGCTCACCACCCTCCTCAAGTGTTGCCACAGCCCTGGCCCATGGTTACAGTGTGACAGTACCACCTGCCAGGAGGGCAGGAGGAGATTGGTCATACAATATTGGAATTGGAGAAGGCACATGTTGTGAAGCCAACGCACAGTCCCTTTAACTCCCCAGTATGGCCTGTCAAGAAGCCAGATGGGACCTGGCGAATAACTGTGGACTATAGGGAGTTAAATAAGGTGACGCCACCTTTGCACGCTGCAGTGCCTTCAATTCACGATTTGATGGACCATCTGACTGTCCGCCTGGGAACAAATCACTATGTAGTGGACTTGGCCCTGGCAGGTCAAAAGCCCCCACTGTCGATGGTTGGGCCTGATAGCCCCATGGGGGGCCAGTTTGACGAATGATTTGCCAGGGGTGGTAGCTGAATGGCCACTGCAAGTGACTGTAGTATACCGAGGTCCCGATACTGGGATGATTTTGTGGGAAACCTATGTGCTCTCACTACGTCCTATTATGGGGTCCCCTGTTCTGTTACATGTTGAAACTATGCAAGGGACCCCAAGCACTGCCATAAAGATCTGGTACCACAAATCAGGAAAGGTGCCAGTGGCAGCGACCCTCCTTTCCCAGGACAAAAAGCTAGCATGTATCCTCCCTCCCAGATAGAAGGGATTTGCCATTGTTGGTTCCTAAGACTACTGTTTCTTTTCGTCCGTAGGTGCCAATAGGCTAATATGGCACAGGGACCCTCGCGGAAGACGCTTGTCTCATAGATTGTGAGGCAAGACCCTGTAGGGGTGGAGTGTGGGGACAGAGTCCCAGCGAGCAGTTTCCAGGCTCTCGGCCTCACGTGGAAAGGTCCTGGCTCTGGTAGTAGATGGCCATCGGCTGTGGCTAGTTGGCCGTCAGCTGTAGCCGGTTAGCCAATTGGCCACTGATATAACTGCCGTGGCTGGGCTGGTTGGTGAGTCGAGGGGAGAGTCGGTCGGTTGGCAGAAAAGCAGACAGCAGGTCGTACGTCATGTGAATCCAGCCTCCAGTGAGACTATATTACTATGACTCCCCTACCTATGGCTCCATGGGTGTTTCTTTTTGGCCTCACCATATCCTGTGTTCTTGTGTGGGGAGTGGGAGCTGAGACCCCACATGACACCCCGTATGACAGCCATAGTAATCAAAACAGCATGGTATTAGTATGTAAAAGACACACAGATCAATGGAACAGAATAGAGAGCCCAGAAATAAATCCATACCTATATGATCATTTCATCTCTGAAAAAGGAAGCAAGAATTTATATTGGGGTAAAGACAGTATATTTGATAAATGATGCTGGGAAAACAGGACAGATACATGGAAAAAACAAACAAACTGGACCACCTTCTTATGACATGTATTAGAATAAACTCAAAATGGATTAAACACTTTAATGTAAGACCCAAAACCATAAAACTCCTAGAAAAATTATAGAATGTAAACTCTCAGAAATTATTCTTTGTAATATTTTTCTAATATATGTCCTCGGGCAAGAGAAACAAAAGACAAAACAAGCAAATGGGACTACATCAAACTAAAAAGGTTTTGCACAGCAAAGAAAACCATCAACAAAACAAAAAGACATGCTATTGAATGGGAGAAGATGTTTGCCAACATCTGATAAGGGGTTAATATCCAAAATTTATAAAGAACTCATACAACTCAACACCAAAAAAAAAAAAAAAAAAAAAAAAAAAAGAAAAGAAAAGAGTCCAATTAAAAAATGGGCAGAGAACATAAATAGACTGTTCTCCAAAGATGACATACAAATGGCCAATAGACATGTGAAAAGATGCTCAACATCACTAATCATCAGAGAAACACAAATAAAAAACACTGTGACATACCGCCTCATTCCAGTCAGAATGGCTATCATCAATAAATCAACAAAATAGAGTGCTGGCGAGGATGTGAAAAAAAGAGAACCCTTGTATACTGCTGGTGGGATTGCAAAATGATGCGGCCACTATGAAAAACCATATGGAAGTTGCTCAAAAAATTAAGTATAGAACTACCTTATGATGCAGCAATTATACTCATGGATATTTACTCAAGGAAATCCAAAACATTAATTTGAAAGAATTTATGCACCCCTGTCACATGGGGTCTCTGCTCCCTCCCGCTCCCCACATAAGAACGCAGGATATGGTGAGGCCAAAAAGGAACACCCATGGAGCCATAGATAGGGGAGTTATACCACTATAGTCTCGCTGGTGGCTGGGTTGGAGACACACGAAGTTGGATCCACACCATCTGCAACCCGCCGTCCCCTTTCCTCCTGCCAACTAGCCAACCAACCAATGCGGTCACAGCAGTTACATCACCAGCCAATTGGGTAACCAACCAGCTACAGCCAACGACCAACCATCACCTGAGCCAGCACCCCTCCCCACCCAGAGCGAGGCCGAAAGCCTGAAAAATGCTCTCTGGGACTCTGTCCCCACACTCCACCCCTCCAGGGTCTCGCCTCACAATCTATGCAACAAGCATCTTCCATGAGGAGCCTTGTGTCAGGAAGCCAGCTCATGAAAAGAAAAAAAAGGTCCCAGTCCTTCTGGGCACAGCCAGACTTCCTGGACACAGCCAGGGTTCCCATAAACAAGACTGCAGTCTGCAACAGTGTCAACTAGGGCCAAACCCTCTGCACATTAGAAGGTGACCAATGTATGGACAGCACCACGTGGGGCCTCCGGTCCCCACTGGTCCCCTCTGATCGTGTACCTTGGCCCCACCCCAATCAAGCTGAAAGGAGTCGGCCTCAAGTGTCCGCATGAAGTCCTGGAGGGACACAGGTCCCACTTTCCCAGAATTCTCCTTTAGACTTCTCCGGAATTGCTTTTCTAGACGCAACTGTTTCCAAAGATCCAACAACAGTGCATTGGGTTGTCGGTCTATTTTTTCCCGATCGACCCCTGCTGCCACGAGATCACGTCACATCTGTTCACGCGTTACTCTCTGAGGCCCATGACCTCACCCTGTTACTTTTGATTTGGGCTTCCAGGTCTCAACTGCGCGGACCTCGTGTCTTAACTTCCCTTGCCGCTGGCTTTCAACATCCCCTAGGGTGGCCACGGCAATGGTAACTTCATGGATCCGCTGCCCCACATAGGGCATAAGAATGACAACGGATCCAAAAGCACTCGCAGGTGCAGTATCCAAAACCAGATCTGTCATGCTGGTTTTTAAAAGCTCATCATCTGAGTCCTGCATGTTGAGGTTAAAAATAGCATGTGTCATACCCATTTCACGGATGATTTGAGTAAGTTCCGTATATGACTGCCATTGACTCACAGTGTCTGGCAGCTCACCAGCCTGTCCCCATACTGTGTGTACTGCAGCAGTGAGCCACTCCATTAGAGAGTGGTTGCCCTGGTCGTGGGCCAACCTATGGCAGTTCTGTAACCTTTGTCGCAGGGACGGATGCACTGTCACGAAGGCTAGCTTTTCCATCTCGCCTGGGGAGCAGAGAATGCTGTCTGCTCCCTCATCCCATAAACGTAGTAGCCAAGCCGAGACTGGCTCTCCAGGGCTCTGTCTGTACCGCCTCCCCAGCTCCTGCAACTCAGTGGGAGTGTATGGGGTGTAGGCTGTGAACTCAGTCACAGCTGGGTTGCTGGGAGCAACGCCCCCTGGGCCCAAAGGTTGCTCATGCCTTACCTTTTGCTTCATGATGAGCAGGGCGTGGGGATTGGGCGCTACATTGTCTCTCTACTCGCTGCGTCCGCCTGTGTCTCAGAGTGTCCACTGTGGGGCTCCTTCTCTAACAGGCAGACCCGAGCTTCCAATGCCTCCCCCCGGGGCTGCTGGTCCTGCACCTGAGGTATTTGTTACATTAAGCCCATCCTCCATGTTATGATGCAAGGCAGTGACAAACATCCAGTTCACAGAGCAGGCTGTTCCCTTCGCCTCCTCCAGCAACCGCTCAGCCAGAGCCTGCAGAGCCCTCTCCATGGTGGCCAGAGAGCCATCCATGTCCTCCCACCCCTCCTCAGGGGCCCAACTCCTGAGAACAGTGGCCACCTGACACCACACACTGTGTGGGGGCCACATGTCCTCCTGCCCAGAGTCAGACTCCATTCCTACCTGGTCGGAATCCTGCTCGCTGTACCAGGCATCCGATTGGGTAGAGGCCTCGGTGCAAGATGTCTGCAACCCTCAGAGCCTACAGCAGCAACAGACTACCAAGAGGAAGGTGACGCCTTCTATGGCCAAGAGGGTGGTGTGCCAGCTGGAGGCTCGTGTTTCCCAGGCAGACTGCGCCTCCCATTCCTGGTGTCACTCATCACAGGCCTTCTGAAAATGAGCTTTCATACATATAAACTGCTCAATTACCATACAGAGACTTTCTGCTGACATCAAACCCTCCTGGCTGCGCCATTTGTCACAAGGGGTCTCAGCTCCCGCTCCCCACACTAGAACGCAGGATATGGTGAAGCCAAAAAGGAACACCCACGGAGCCATAGATAGGGGAGTCATACCACTATATTCTCGCTGGCAGCCCGGCAAGAAACACGAAGAAAGGATCCACACTGTCCACAATCCGCTGTCCAATTTTCTGCCTGCCAACCAGCCAACCAACCAACGCAGTCATGACAGTTACATCAGCATCCAATTGACCGACCAGCTACAGCCAACGGCCAACCAGCACCTGAGCCAGCACCCCCCCAATGTGAGGCTAAGAGCCTGGAAACTGCTCTCTGGGACTCTGTCTCCACAACCCCTATGTTTGATGCAGCGCTATTCACAATAGCCAAGATATGGAAATGCCTGAAATGCCCATCAATAGATGATTGGATTAAGAATTTGTGATACATTTATACAATGGAGTATTACTCTACCATAAAAACAAATGAAATTTTACCATTTGCAACAACATGGATGGACCTAGAGGATATTATGCTAAGAGAAAGAAGTCAGACTGAGAAGGACAAATACCATATGATCACACTTATATAGGGAATCTAATGAACAGAATAAACAAGCAAGCAAAGCAAATAGACTCAGATACAGAGAACAAACTGATGGTTGCTATATGGAAGGGAGGTTGGGGGATGGGCGAGAAAGTTGATGGGATTAGGAAGTACAAATTTGTAGTCACAAAATAGTCACCGGGATGTGAAATCCAGTATGGGGAATATAATCAATGATGTTGTAAATACTACGGTGTTTCCCCCAAAATAAGACCTAATCAGAAAATAAGCCCTAGCATGATATTTTAGGATGGCATCCCCTGGCCCTAATGTGTCTCTTGGAACAAAAATTAATATAAGACCCGGTCTTATTTTCGGGGAAACACGGTATGTAGGGTATCAGATGGGTACCGCACTTATTGGGGGGGATCACATCATAGATCATAGAAATGCTTAACCACTGTGCTGTATACCTGAAACTAATATAAAATAATGTAGGTCAACTATAAATAAATATATGTGAAACATTTGTTACAATTGATTAACCTACTTTGACATATCTATATATAGATATATAGATACATAGATATATATGACACCATACATAGCTATTACAATATTGTTGACTATATTCCCTATGCTGTACTTTACATTCCATGACCATGCATGTATATATAATAGCTATGTATGGTGTCAGATGGATAGATTTGCTGGGGTTATCCCTTGTGAGGGGTGTAAATGTCTAATCATTATGTTCTTTTGCACGCCTGAAACTAAAAGAAAAAAATAGGAAACATACTCTTACCATATGATCTAGCATTCATGTACTTTAGCATCTACCCAAAAGAGTGGAAAAATTATGTCCACACAAATACCTGCACACAGATGTTTACAGCAGCTATGTTCATTACCTCCGAAACTTGGAAGCAACCAAGATGTAATTCAGTAGGAAAATTGATAAACTGTGGTACACCCAGACAATGGAATATATTAAGTGCTAAAAAGACATGAGCTAAAAAAAAAAAAAAAAAAAAAAGAACTGAAAAGCCAGAAAAAGATATGGAGAAATCTTAAATGTGTGTAATAAACAAAAGAAGGCAATCTGAAAAGGCTACCTAGTACAGGATTCCAGCTATATGACATTCTGGAAAAGGCAAAACTATGAAGAGAGCAAAAAGATCAGTGTTTGCCAAGGGGTGAGGGAGAGAGATGAATAGCTGGAGCACAGGGGATTTTTAGGGTCATGAAAATACTCTGTTTGATACTGTAATGGTGGATGTATGTCATTATACATTTGTCCAAATGCATAGCTGGTTCAAAATCTGTCTGCTAATGATTGACTGAGAGGTGAGCAAAGATAAGGGAATAATTAAGGTAAATTCAAAGGATTCCCTGCCACCACCATCATCCCCACCATGGTATGAATGATCCCTACTTTATTGTTTGATTGAAGACAATTTTAAGAGAGTCAATATGCTACACATCATATCATAAACATATAATTTTTCTGTGGTGTTTCTGTTAAAAACAACAAAAGGCTCTTCCAGAAAGAACTCACCCCCCACCCCGCCAAATTTCACTACTTCTAATAACTACTTCCTACTTCCTCACTGCTTCTTATTTAGAATACACTGGTATTTTTGTACCTGTCAATAGGATATTTCATAATTATTCTTGTAGTATTTACAAAGGTTTTGCTTTGTTGCCTGAGGTACACTGCAGATTTTTCAAAATCACCAAGGCTTCTTTACATGTGGTTACTTTCCTCCCCTTACAATAGATGCCAGAGTATTCTCCCTGTCTTTGTGTGGAAAATTATATTAGTTAATTTTCTTAGCAACTAAGCTGTCATACCGTAGGCCTCCATGATATATTCTCTGACCCTTGCCTACCCACCATAGCTGTCACTGTCAGAGATCTTGAAAGACTTGTCAACATTCAGAATTTCTGTATGCTGATCTAACTTCACTCTACGACCCACTATCATCTGGCTGCTGCCCCATCAGTCTATTGAATTTCTATCACTAGACTCATTAAGAATATCTTATTAGCCAAACATAATGACCTCGTGTTTACCCTCATCCTATCTGACCTCCGTGCATTATTTGAAACTTCTAACTCCTTCAACTTTCTAAATCTGTCCTATCTTCTAAGATATCTCTCTCTTATGATTATTTACATCTCTGATCACTCCTTATAACTCTATTATTGGCTTTTCTTCCTCACCTATAGTATCCACCTCAAGATTCCTTCCTCTATTTTGTTTGTTTGTATTTTTCTTCTCTCCCCCCTCCACCTTCATCTCCAGCAATTTTGTTCAAGCACAAGGTTCCAACAACAAACTAAGTGCTGAAAACATTCAAATCTGTATTACTTTTCTCCAGTTCTCTTTTCTCTCCTACCTCCAGCCCAGTATGGCCATGTAACTACAACTCCATGTAACTGTCCTAAAGGCACATTCAGTCCCAAACCAAACTTATTATCCGTCTCCTACAGTCTCTTCTTGCTCCTATAATATCTATCATGATTAGAGGCATCACTAGTCACACCACGTAGTTACTCAGGAAAGATGCCTCCAAATCTTCCTCCCCATCTTTATTCTCCATGTAAAACTGGTTAACAAGTTGTGATAATTGTTTCAAAATTGCCTTCTTATCTGATATCTTATCTAGGTCCTGCCACATTTCAAGCCCTAAACATATTTTGTTTTTTGACTGGCTAAAAGAAGGTGGATGGCAGGTCCTATAGGCAGGCACAGGCCCATGACTGATACCTAGTTAATAACAGCAGAAAGTAAAGAAACATCTTTCCAAAATCCAGTTGGTTGTTGTTTTTCTCCTAAAAAAAACAATATAAATATTAACTCATCACCAATATTTATAAATTAACATGAGACAAAATGCCATTTGAAGCAAGCTGACTTTTCTTTTCCACTAATCTTCATTTATTATCAGGTACAACTTCACTACTATTTTTATTTTACCCATACCCCACCTCTGTCCGCGATGGCAACCATCAGTTTCTTCTCTACATCGATGGGTCTGTTTTTGTTTTGCTTCGTTTACTCATTTGTTTTGTATTTTTAGATTTTGCATAAAAGTGAAATCATATGGTATTTGTCTTTGTCTGCCTTATGTCACTTAGTATAATATAAATATAAAAAAGTTTGAAATCTTGGCATCTATGACAAAGTGGATGGACCTAGAGGGTATTATGCTAAGTGACACAAGTTGGACTAAGACAAATATATATATGTGTGTGTGGGTGTGTGTATATATATATATATATATATATATATAGTCCAGCTAGGTATTATTTTCGGGGAAACATGGTGTGTGTCTGTCTGTCTGTCTATATATATATATATATATATATATATATATATATATATATATATATATATATATAACTTCTTTATCCATTCATCTATCAATGGATATCTACGATGCTTCCACATTTTGTTATTATATATAACATTGCAATGAACTTAGGGGTCCATATACATTTTCAAATTAGTGTTGTTTTATCTCCTTTATACATCCAGAATAAATACTCAGAAGTGGTATTGCTGGATCATATGACAGCACAATTTTTAATTTTTCAGAAGTCTCCGTACTGTTTTCCATTATGGCTACACCAATTTACAATCCCACTAACACTGTCTAAGGGTTCTCTTTGCTTTATATCTTCACTAGCACATGCTATATGTTAACATTTTGAAAATAGCCATTGTGACAGATGTAAGGTGATATCTCATTGTGGATTTAACTTGCATTTCCCTGATAATTAGTGGTGTTGAACATCCATTCATATGTCTGTTCGCCATCCTTAGGTCCTCTTGGAAGGAATGCTTATTCAGGTTCTTTACCCATTGTTTTTTTTAATTAAATTTATTGGGGTGACAATTGTTAGTAAAGTTACATAGATTTCAGGTGTACAATTCTATATTACATCATCTATAAATCCCATTGTGTGTTCACCACACAGAGTCAGTTCTCCTTCCATCACCATATATTTGATCCCCTTTACCCTCATCTACCACCTCCCTCCCCCCTTACACTCTGGTATCCACTAAACTATTGTCTGTGTCTATGAGTTTTTGTTTCTCATTTGTTTGTCTTGTTCTTCTGTTGTTTTTGGTACATATACCACATATCAGTGAAATCACATGGTTCTATGCTTTTTCTGTCTGACTTATTTCGCTTAGCATTATATTCTCAAGATCCACCGCTGTTGTCATAAATGATCCTATTTAATCTTTTCTTACCACTAAATAGTATTCCATTGTGTATATATACCACAACTCCTTTATCCATTCATCTATCGAAGGACATTTTGGTTGTTACCATATCTTGGCCACCGTAAATAAAGCAGCAATGAACATTGGAGAACACATGTCTTTATGGATAAATGTTTTCAGATTTTTGGGGTAGATACCCAGGAGAGGGATTGCTGGGTCATATGGCAATTCTATTCCTAATTTTTTGAGGAACCTCCACACTACCTTCCATAATGGCTGCACCAGTCTGCATTCCCACCAACAGTGTATGAGGGTTCCTTTTTCTCCACAGCCTCTCCCACACTTGTTACTATTTGTCTTGTTGATGATAGCCATTCTGACTGGGGTGAGGTGATATCTCATTGTGGTTTTTATTTGCATTTTTCTGATGATTAGTGATGTTGAGCATTTTTTCATATGTCTATTTGCCATTTGTATGTCCACCTTGGAGAAATGTCTCTTCAGGTCCTCTGCCCATTTTGCAATTGGGTTGTTTGTTTTTTTGTTGTTGAGTTGCATGACTTCCTGGTATATTTTGGATATTAGCCCCTTATCAGAGGCACTGTTTGCAAAAATCTTCTCCCATTCAGTTGGTTGCCTCTTTATTTTGTCGATCGTTTCTTTTGCTGTGCAGAAGCTTTTCAGTTTGATATAGTCCAGATCATTTATTTAAGCTTGTACTTCCCTTGCCTTTGGAGCCAAATTCATAAAGTGTTCTTTGAACCCAAGATCCGTAAGTTTAGTACCTATGTTTCTTTCTATGCAGTTTATTGTTTCAGGTCTTATGCTGAATTCTTTGATCCATTTTGAATTAATTTTGTTACATGGTGACAGATAGCAGTCCAGTTTCTTTCTTTTGCACGTGGCTTTCCAATTCTCCCAGCACCATTTATTGAAGAGGCTGTCTTTTCTCCATTGTATGCTTTTGCTTCTTTGTCAAAAATTACCTGTACATATTTATGACGGTTTATTTCTGTGTTCTCAATTCTATTCAATTGGTCTACGTGTCTGTTTTTCTGCCAATAACAAGCTGTTTAGATAATTGTTGCCCTGTAGTACAAGCTAAAGTCAGGGAGTGTGGTTCTTCCAACATTGTTCTTTTTTCTTAAGATTGTTTAGGTTATTAGTGGTCTTTTGTGGTTCCAAACAAATCTGATGATTTTTAGTTCTACTTCTTTAAAAAATGCCATTGGGATTTTGATGGGGATTGCATTAAATCTGTATATTGCTTTGGGTAATTTGGCCATTTTAACTATGTTGATTCTTCCAATCCATGAGCACGGAATGTTTTTCCATTTCTTTGTGTCTTCTTCAATTTCTTTAAAAATGTCTTGTAGTTTTCAGCATACAGGTCTTTCACATCCTTGGTTAAGTTTATTCCTAGGTATTTTATTATTTTGTCTGCAATTGCAAAAGGAATTGTTTTTTTTATTATTTCTTTTTCTGAGATTGCATTGTTAGTATGTAGGAATGCAATGGACTTTCGTACGTTGATTTTGTAGCCAGCCACATTACTGTATTCGTTGATTATTTCTAATAGCTTTGTGGTGGAGTCTTTAGGGTTTTCTATATACAGCATCACGTTATCTGCAAAGAGTGACAATTTAATTTCTTCATTTCCAACTTAGATGCCTTTTATTTATTTCTCTTGCCTGATTGCTCTGGCAAGGACTTCCAACACTATGTTGAAAAGCAGAGGTGACAGAGGACAACCCTGTCGTTTTCCTGAATGTAGAGCAAAGGGCTTCAGTTTTTCACCATTATGAGATTAGCAGAGGGCCTGTCATATATGGCCTTTATTATGTTAAGGTATTTTCCTTCTATACCTATTTTATTAAGTGTTTTAATCATAAATGCATGTTGTATCATGTCAAATGCTTTTTCTGCATCAATTGATATAATCATATGATTTTGTCCTTTATTTTGTTTATGTGATGTATCACATTGATGGATTTGCGGATGTTGAACCATCCTTGTGCCCCGGGGATGAACCCCACTGGGTCGTGATGAATAATCTTTTTAATGCATTGTTGTATTCGATTTGCTAGAATTTTATTTAGGATTTTTGCATCAGTATTCATCAGAGATATTGGTCTGCAGTTTTCTTTTTTTGTGCTGTCTTTGCCAGGTTTTCGTATCAGGGTAATGTTGGCCTCATAAAATGAGTTAGGGAGTACTGTCTCTTCTTCAATTTTATGGAAGAGTTTGAGCAGGACTGGTATTAGATCCTCTTTGAAGGTTTGGTAGAATTCACTAGTGAAGCCATCTGGTCCCGGACTTTTGCTTTGGGGAAGGTTTTGGATGACTGATTCAATTTCGTTACTGGTGATCGGTCTGTTTAGATTTTCCAGTTCTTCATGGTTCAGCCTTGGAAAGCTATATGTTTCTAAGACCTTGTCCCTTTCTTCTAGGTTGTTGAATTTGGTGGCATATAGTCCTTCATAGTATTCTTGGATGATCTTTTGTATTTCTGTGGTGTCCGTGATAACTTCCCCTTTTACGTTTCTGATTTTGTTAATTAGTGTCTTCTCTCTTTTCATCTTAGTAAGTCTAGCCAAGGGTTTGTCAATTTTGTTAATCTTTTCAAAGAACCAGCTCTTTGTCACATTAATTTTTTTCTATTGTCTTTTTGTTCTCTTTTTCATTTAGTTCTGCTTTAATTTTTGTTATTTCCTTTCTTCTGCTGACCTTGGGTTTTACTTGTTCTTCTTTTTCTAGTTCTTTAAGGTGTAACATGAGGTTATTTATTTGGGAGTATTCTTGTTTCTTGAGATAGGCCACTAATGAGATAAATTTCCCTCTTAAAACTGCTTTTGCTGCATCCCAAAAATTTTGATAGGATGTATTTTCATTGTGATTTGTTTCTATGTATCTTTTGATCTCTCCTCTAACTTCTTCTTTGACCCGGTTGTTCTTTAAAAGTATGGTGTGCGGAGGGTGGGGGGTGGGAGATGAGGGTAAGGGGGATCGAATATATGGTGATGGAAGGAGAACTGACTCTGGGTGATGAACACACAATGGGATTTATAGATGATGTAATACAGAATTGTACACCTGAAATCTATGTAATTTTACTAACAATTGTCACCCCAATAAATTTAATAAAAAAAGAAAAAGAAAAAAAAATAGTATGTTGTTTAATCTCCATGTATTTGTGTTTTTTCCCGCTTTCTTTTTGCAGTTGACATCCAATTTCAAAGCCTTGTGATCAGAGAATATGCTTGGTATGATTTCAATCTTCTTAAATTTGTTGAGACTGATTTTATGTCCCAATATATGGTCTATCCTTGAGAATGTTCCATGTACACTAGAAAAGAATGTATAGTCTGATGTTTCAGGATGAAGTGCTCTATAAATGTCAATTATGTCCATTTCATCTAATGTGTCATTTAAGGCTGCTATTTCGTTATTTATTTTCTGTTTGGATGATCCATCCATAGCTGTCAATGATGTATTTAGGTCCCCTAGTATAATTGTGTTTTGGTCAATTTCTCCCTTTAGTTCTGTTGGTAGTTGCTTGGTATATTTCGGTGCTCCCTGATTGGGGACATAAATATTGATGACCGTTATGTCTTCTTGTTGTACAGTCCCCTTCACCATTATGAAATGTCCATCTTTGTCTCTTGTTATCTTTTTCACCTTGAAGTCTGTTTCATCTGATATCATTATGGCTACACCTGATTTTCTCTGGGTACCGTTTGCTTGGAGTGTCAATTTCCACCCTTTCACCTTGAGTCTATGCTTGTCCTTGTAGCTGAGATCTGTCTCTTGGAGACAGCATATGGTTGGGTTTAGTTTTTTGATCCAATCTGCTACTCTGTGGCTTTTTATTGGTCAGTTTGGTCCACTTACATTTATGGTGATTATTGATATGTGAGGATTTCCTATCATTCTATCTTTAGTTTTCTGGTAAGATTGTGTCTCCATGGTTTCTTTGCCTTTCGTTGTTTTCTATTATTTCTGTGTGGTGGTATTCTATGATGTCTCCCGCTGTTTCTTCTTTTATTACATTATTCTTTTTAGTTCTGGATTTTTTTTTTTTGAGTGGTTACCATTAAGTTTATGTAAAAGAAAGACTGATATTTAGAGTATTCCATTTTCTTCAGCGTGCTTACTTTCTCCATTGCCATATTCAGGTTCAGGCCTTTACTCTCCCCTTTTTTATGTTTTGGTTGCCACAAATTCTCCTGTTTATGATGCTCGAATAGCCTCCTTTAGTATTTCTTGTAGCTCAGGTCGTGTATTAGAAAATTCCCTCAGCATCTCTATGTCTGGGAAGGTCTTTATTCCTCCTTCATATTTAAAGGATATCTTTGCTGGATATATTATTCTTGGCTCATAATGTCTCTCTTTCAATACTTTGAATATTTGGCTTCACTCCCTCCTGGCTTGTAGAGTTTTTGCTAAAAAAATCTAATGATAATGTAATGGGCTTTCCTTTGTTTGTTCCTGTCCTCTTTTCCCTGGCTGCCTTGAGGATTCTTTCTTTGTCATTGATTTTTGACAGCTTGAATACAGTGTACCTTGGAGAAGGCCTGTTGGGGTTGATGTAATTAGATGTTCTATTTGCTTCTTGGATTCGAGGATCCCGTTCTTTCCACAAGTTTGGAAAGTTCTCGTCGACTATTTGTTTGAATATAGTCTTTGTTCCCTTCTCTCTTTCTTCTCCTTCTGGTATGCCCATTATTCTTATATTGCTCTTTCTGATGGAGTCAGAGAGTTCTTGTAGAGTTCTTTCATTTCTTTTAAGTCTCAAGTCTCTTTCTTCTAACATCTGTATAATTTCCAGGTTTCTATCTTCGATGTCAATGATTCTTTCCTCCATCTGGTCAACTCTACTTCCTAAGCTGGCTATTTCATTCTTAATTTCTTCTATTGAGTTCTTAATCGCCAGAAATTCTATTTGGTTATTTTTTTAAATTTCAATCTCTTTGGTAAAATGTTCATGTTGTTCTTTGTGTTTCTGAATTCACTAAACTGCCTTTCTGTATTTTCTTGCATCTTGTTGAGTTTTTTCAGAACTGCTATCTTGAATTCTCTGTCATTTAAGTCACATATTTCCATATCTTTAAGTTCCTTTTCTGGAGACTTTTCACTTTCTTTCTGAGCTATCTTGTTGGCCTGGTTATTCATGGCAATTATTGATTTATTATTTGTCTTCCTAGACATCTACAGGAGTGGGTTCTGCAACAGGGTGATAGGAAGAGGTCTTTCTTTTCTTTTCCAGTATGTGTTGGTAGAATGTTTTATTTTCTCTCCGACTGCAGCCTTTTTATCTCTCTCACATGGTAGTGCTATGTTTTCTCTGCACTATTTCAGCTTCTCACACAATGGGGGGATTTCCTGGGAGACAGGCTTCTCCTCTATTAATAGTTCACCTGGGATACAGGGCATAGTGTCCGTGTGGGTATGAGGAGAGCTTTTGAAGTTCCAAAGCTCTTCTTGCACTTTTTTCAGAGCCTGTGTTGTTCAGCAGTTCTGTTTACTCATGCAGGGATTTGCCCAGATAGGTGGAACCAGGGGCATGGGGTGTTCTGAGAGGTGGACCAGAGCAATGGCTGCGCCCACCACCAAAGCCGGTCCTGCTTCCTTAGCTCCCTACCCTTTGCCGGAACTAGTTGGGCTACGAATCTGTGTCTGTGGACTACAGGTCTCAGAACTGCAAATAGTCTGTTCTTTTGATCTGACACTGCTACTGTTCAGCTTCTAGCACTGGGCAGGTGAGGGTGGGGTGAGCTCTGGGAGTGTGGGGAGGAGGCGGCTAGTCTCAGTGCATAAGGCTTCCATTCTCTGCTCTGCAGTGAGGGCTTAAACCACTTTTTTCAGCTTTCTTCCCTCAGTCTTTTCTCTGAGGTCTCTGCCGTGAGCTTTGGGTTCAGCCATGTTATATGCTTTCCCCTCAGCCCTGTGGGCTATATGCAGAGCCCTGGAAGTCCGAGTTCTTCCCTCTCCCGCAGCTGCAGTAGTTCCAGGATGCAGCAAGGTGGAGCACTGAGCTAGGTCTGAGTCCTGCGCTTGCGTGGCTCCGTCTCCACACTTCTCCCTTCCCTCCTCCCCCGCTCATGCGATTTGCCCACCTTTAGGTGAATTCAGTAGTGGGCCTCTTCGTCTTGCTTGTCTGATGTGCATGGAGTCCTTTGTGCAGTTATAGTTTTTCGATTAGCTGTAAATTCCAGGGGAGGTTTCCAGAGGCTCACCTCACATCACCGTTTTGAAAAACCTCGACTACCCATTTTTTAAATTGGATTGTTTGTCTGTTTCGTGTAAAGTTGTATGAGAACCTTATATATTTTTTACATTAACCATTATTGCATGTATCATTGGCAAATATATCCCCCCATTCAGTAGGTTGTCTCTTTATTTTGTTGATGGTGTCCTTGGCTATGCAAATTTATTTTTGATTTGAGTAGTCCCATTTGTTTATTTTTTTCTTTTGTTGCCCTTGCCAGAGGAGACATATCTAAAAAGATAATTGCTATGACCTATGTGAAAGAGTTTACTGCCTATGTTTTCTTCTAGGACTTTTATGTTTTCAGGATTTACGTTTCCGTCTTTCATCCATTTTCAGTTTATTTTTATATGTGGTGTAAGACAGTGGTCCAATTTCATTTTCTTGCATATATCTGTCCAGTTTTCCAACACACCACTTACTGGAGACTGTCTTTATCCTACTGTATATTCTTGCCTTTGTTTTAGATTAATTGACCATATAAGCAAGGACTTAAGACAGTTTTTTATGACAGTATCATACAGTCATAGCTTTGTACCAGTATAGTATCAGGGTATGTGATACCACTCATATTATTCTTTTTCAAGATTCCTTTCGTTATTCATTGTCTTTTGTGAGTCTGTATAAATGTTAGGATTAGTTGTTCTAGTTCTGAGAAGAATGCCATTGGTGTTTTAATATGTATTACATTGACTTTGCATATTCTTTGGAAAGTAGGGACATTTTAACAATATTAATCCTTCCAAACCATGAGCATGGTATATGCTTCCACTTGTTTATATCCCCTTTGGTTAAATTTACCCCTAGGTGTTTTTATGTTTTTTTTTGGATGCAATTGTAAATGGGATTGCTATCTTAATTTCTCCTTCTGATCATTTGTTCTTGTTACACAGAAATGCAACATATTTCTGCATATTAATTTTGTATCCTTCAACTTTACCTAATTAATTTATTAGTTCTAATAGTTTTTGGTACATTCTTAGTGTTTTCTATATATAATATCATGTCATCTGTAAATAGTAAGAGTTTTACTTCTTCCTTTCCAACTGGGTGCTTTTTATTTTATTTATTTTTTATTGTCTGATTCCTGTAGCTAGGACTTCCAATACTGTATTGAATAAAAGTGGTGAAAGTGAGCATCCTTGTTTTGTTCTTCATCTTAGAGGACAATCTTTTAGTTTTTCACCATTGAGTATATTAGCTGTGGGTTTGTCATATATTGCATTTATTATGTTGAAGTATGTTCCTTCTAGAGTCATGTTGTTGACAGTTTTTATCATAAAATAATGTAGAATTTGTCAAATGCATTTTCTGCATCCATTCAGATGGCTATGCAATTTTATCCTTCATTTGTTGATATGATGTATCACATTTGTTGATTGATAGATGTTGAACCATCCTTGCATTCCTGTGATAAATCATTTCCTTAAAAATGAATTAAAACACCTAGGAATAAATTAGATCAAGAAAGCAAAAGACCTGTATGTTGAAACTATGAAGCAATTATGAAATAAACTGAAAAAGACACAAATAAGTGGAAAGATATTTTGTACTCATGGGTTGGAAGAATTAATATTGTTAAAATGTCCTTAGTACCAAAGCAATATGTAGATTCAGTGCAGACCCTCTCAAAATTCCAATGGCATTTTTTCACAGAAATAGAACAAACAATTCTAAAATGTGTATGAAACCACAAAAGACTCTAACTGCCAAAACAATCTTGAAAAAGAAGAATGAAGCTAGAAGCATCATTCTCCCTGATTTCAAACTATACCACAAAGTTGAAATAATCAAAACAGTATGGCATTGGCATATAAAATAGATACCATAGATCAATCGAACATAATACAGACCTCAGAATTAACCTATGCATATATGGTCATTAATTTATGACAAAGGAGCCAAGAACATACAATGGGTAAAGGACAGTCTCTTCGATAATTTATGTTGGGAAAACTGGACAGCCATATGCAAAAGGCAAAAATAAACTGGACCATTATCTTATTTTTTATTACATTCATCGGGATGACATTAGTTAGTAAAATTATATAGGTTTCAAGTGTACATCTACATAAAACAGCATTTCTATATTGCATTGTGTGTTCACCACCAAGAGTCAGTTCTCCTTCCATCACCATATATTTGACCCCCCTTTCCCTCTCCCACCACCCCTCTCCCCCCTTACCTTCTGTTCCCAAGAAGTCATATAAATGAACAGATATGTGAAAAAATATATAAACTTCACTAGCTCTTAGGGAAATGCAAATCAAAACCACAATGAGATATTTCATACCTGTCAGAATGCCCATCGTCAATAAGACAAATAATAATGTTGGAGAGGCTGCTGAGAAAAAGGAACCCTCATACACTGCTAGTGGGAATGTAATTTGGTACAGCCACTATGGAATACAGTATGGAGGTTCCTCAAAAACTTAAGAATAGAATTACCATATGATCCAGTAATCATTCTTCTGGGTATCTGAAAAATATGAAAACATTTACCTGTAAAGATGTATGTACCCCTGTGTTCATTGCAGCGGTATTCATGGTGGCCAAGACATGGACCATTTTCTTATACCATATTCAAAAAAATTATATCAAAATGGATTAAAGATTTCTATGTAAGACCTGAAACCATAAAATTCCTGGAACAACACAGGCAGTAATCCCTTTACATAGGTCTTGGTGATTATTTTTTGAATCTGAAACCAAAAGCTAAAGGAACAAATACAAAAATAATCAAATAAGTTTACATCAAACTAAAAGGCTTCTGCACAGCGAAGGAAACATCAATAAAATGAAAAGGAAACCTGCTGAATGGAGAAAATATTTGCAAATTAGGGATGAAACAGAGGTATTGTAATAAATCATAAATTCCTAATGGGGCAGATCATGGTAGGCAGTCACGTCCCAGGCCTATAACTCCTTTAATGAAAGGTTTTTAACCAAGCCCTGTCCATTGTTCTTATGAATCTAGGTTAACACACCTTTGAAATGCCTCTATTCAGACCCCTCCTTTTAAGGAATGACCACCCTCAATATAGCACAGAATCTTAACTATCCTGTAATCTGATCCCTGTCTTGCTTTCTCCAATCTTCATGTAATTGTCTTTATGTTCCCTCCTTAATTCTCAATTCATAAAATAAACTGCAAAAATGTTATTCTTGGGAGCATTTGAGATCTTGCTCCACAGTATATGTCATCAGTTTTGCCTCAAATAAACTCATAAAAATTCTCTATGTGTTTAGACATTTCTTTCATTGATGAAATCATATAGATGGTAAGGGGCTAATGCCCAAAATATATAAAGAACTCATACAAATCAGTAGCAAAAAAAACAAAATAAACAATTTGATTAAAAAATGGGCAGAGGACCTGAATAGATATTTACCAAAGAACACATACAGATAGCCAACAGGTACAGTGTAAGGATGTTTTACATCATTTAAGCATCAGGGAAACGCAAATCAAAACCACAATGAGATATCACATTACAGCTGTTAGAATGAATATTCTCAAAAAAAACGAGAAATAACAGGTGTTGGCTAGTATGTGGAGAAGAGGGAACACTTGTGCACTGTTGATGGGAATGTACATTGGTACATACACTATGGAAAACAATATGGAGGTTCACCAAAAAAATAAAAATAGAACTACCATGTTAATAAAAAGAAACAACAGGCCCAAGGTGGAGTTGCTTGCTTACAGGACAAACCCAGGCTTAATTGTAGCTTTATCCACTCTCAGGTATATGACCTTAAACCAATTAGTCTCGAATTTCCTGATCAATGCTAGTGGGATAATCTTCCTGATAAGACCCTTGCTCCTCTCTCCCCCAAAACAGTTGCCCTAGCCTAAAAAAATCCTTTCTTTTCTTTTGCTAATAACTTTCTTATACTGCCCAGTTTATGCCTATGAAATCTTTCCATTTTGTGAAATTTCTGGGAGCACCTCTCTATTTAGTAGATGGGATGCTGCCTGTTTCATAAATTGTTCAACAAAGCCAATTACATCTTTAAATTTACTCGGCTAAAATTTTTTCTTCAAAAACATATGACCGAACAATTCCACTTCTGGGTATTTATCTGAAGAAAATGTAAACACTAACTGGAAAAAATAAATGCACCTACATGTTCATTGCAGCATTATTTACAATAGCCAAGATTGGAAACAACCTAAGTATACAGCAATGAACAAATGGATAAAAAAAAGTGACACACAGGTTTGACACTTAAGTTTGCGAACTTGCCACTGTGTGCTTACATTGGCAGCACTATACAAACAGCTTGGTAAGGTTTCATAACCTCGGTATATCAGTGTCTCACAGCTGTGTTCGTATCACTGTGTGGCAGTATCTTGCTGAGTGGTGTTCATTATTGTTGTTGTGTGTTTTAGTGTGCCATCACGAGAATGTCTGAGCTTGAATTAGGGCAATGAACAAACATTACATTTCTTGTTAAACTTGGCAAGAGTGGAAGTGAAATCAGGGACATATTAGCCCAAGTTTATGGGGATAATTCCGAGAAGAAAACGGCAGTGTACAAATGGATTAAACGTTTTTCTGAGGGAAGATAATACGTCACTGATGAAGAGAGGTCAGGGTGGCCAGTAACAAATGTCAAAATCATTGGCTGACTGTGAGAAGCATAGCAGACCAAGTAAACATTAATAGAGAAACAGTTAGGAAAATCTTCACTGAAAATCTTGGCATGAGAAAGGTGTGTGCAAAAATGGTCCTGAAGAAGCTCACTGGTGAACAAAAGCAACGGAGAGTTGACGTTTGCCTAGACCTTTTGGAGAGGCAAGGCTGTGTTTTCGGCCATGTTATCACTGGTGATGAAACATGGGTGTACTAATACGACCCTGAAACAAAGTGTCAAAGTGCACAACGGAAGTCAGCCAATTCTCCATGACCAAAAAATTTCCATCAGTCCATATCAAGCGTCAAAACGATGTTGCTAACTTTTTGTGATATCAGAGGGATTATTTATTATGAATTTGTACCAACTGGACAAATAGTTAACCAAGTTTACTATTTGGATATGCTGAAAAGGATGCATGAAAAAGTTAGATGAAAACGACCTGAACTTTTCGCCAACAATGCATGGCTCTTGCACCAGCTCACACATCATAACAATGTACCAGCTCACACAGCACTGTCTATGAGGGAGTTTTTAGCCAGTAAACAAAGAACTGTATTGGTACACCCTCCATACTCACCTGATCTCGCCCCCAATGGCTTCTTTCTTTACCCAAAGATAAAGGAAATATTGAAAGGAAGACATTTTGATGACATTCAGGACATCAAGGGTAATACGAAAACAGCTCTAAGGGCCATTCCAGAAAAAGAGTTCCAAAATCGCTTTGAAGGGTGGACTAGTCGCTGGTGTCAGTGCATAGCTTCCCAAGCGTAGTACTTCGAAGGTGACCATAGTGATATTCAGCAATGAGGTATGTAGGACTTTTTCTAGGATGAGTTCACAAACTTAATTGTCTGACCTCGTGTACAGATTGTGCTTATTTTATGTCATGGAGTTATGTTTGAATAAGCATTGAAACGGTCTGGAAAAACTTTTTTTTCCAGAAAAATGAAATAGAGGAAGAGCAGTAGGATAGAGGGCTTTTATTTCTTTATATATGTATGTGTTGTGAAAATAAATAATTAAATGTTCACAAATATACCAAAAATAAAACAGTGAATTTACTAGCGTGCGTAGGTTTGGAAGGCTACCTCTTCCTTTCAGACAGGAGGAGAGGAGGACAGCAGACATCAACCTGTGTGGCAAGGGGATGGGCTCCTGCCTATGTGTACCTTAGACAAGGCACCTGAGAGTGAATGAGAACAGAAGGTCCGGGTAGGCGTGGGAGCTTCTAGGCAATGAGACATTTAAGGTGGCAGAAAGGAAAGGATTCTCAAGCTGCACAGAGGACCCAGTTGAGATAGGGCCCAACTGAAAGAAAAGCAAAGGGGAGGGCAGTTCCCACTAGAGGGAGGGAGCCTAGGACGAGTCACTAGAAAGGAAGATGAACAGTTTTGGGGGGTACCAGACACACATCTCCGGTGTTACAACTTGTTTTCATAACTTATTTCTATATATTTTTTCAGTGAAAGATTCAGTCTGTTTCTTTGGATTTGGGTATATGTTTGGTAGAATTAAGGCAAGACACTGACATTTTCATAATTTCATGTGTTACACCCATTTAAAAGATTGTTCTCTGTAAGTCCAGAGGAAAGGATTTAGTCAACTACAATGAATTCCACAGCTATTACTTAACATCCTCAACAAACCCACCAGAGGTGATCTGACTTGGCCTTTGAGCCCTTGAGCTAGCATGTGTCGTGAGATGGGGAGCTAAAGGGCAAGACAAATTTAAAAACGACGTTACTGGATGACCCAGGTTTAATGGGTAAGGGAAGGGATGGAAATTTCACAGAGGCCAATGTCTTAGTCAAAATCAGTGACTTTTATCTATAAAACAAATGGTAGTGATCCTCTCCAGGCTTATCTGAGATAACAGCAAGCAAAGCAGTGAAAGGGAATGACCAGAGAAGAAGCCTCTGTTGATATCCCACTTTCTAACGACCTATCCACACACCAGAAAGTCAAACGTGGCTACATCTCTCTCTAAAGTAATGGAAGGCCAAAATAACTCAAGCTGTATTTTATTTAGAAACAACGCTTTTTCATCTTTGCTTTAGGTCATGTGAGGTCAAAGGCAAAAATTTGCTAGAGAGTTTGTACAAAGACCTAATAGGAAACTTCCCTAAATGCCTTAAAAATCAAAATTTTCTGTGGCTTTGCACCCTACTGTAAAATACTGGTGCTCCCAGCTCATTCCTTGCACTGTCATCTCATAATAATTGCCTTTCTGCTACCTATTTGATTTCTATTGGTAAACTTAACATACTGGGAAAAAAAGGGTTCCTGTTACCAAATTCAAAACCTCCAGACCCCAGTAATCTGAGAGTTACAGCCACAAAGCCAGCAACCATCATGTATGTAGAACCTGCTTTATGCATGTGTAAAGTGTGGGAGGGGTAGTCCAGGGGTAAGGTTTAGACCCAGTTAAAAAGGAGAGAGAGAGAGAGAGAGAGAGAGAGAGAGAGAGAGAGAGAGAGAGAGAGAGAGAGAGAGAGAGAGAGAGAGAGAGAGAGAGAGAGAGAGAGAGAGAATCTTTCCAATCAGAGGAAGGTGTTGCAAGGGATCAGGGTAATGGGGCCGATGGATTTTTTGTGGCATCTCTCTACCCAGATAAGTGTGTATTGCCTAAGTGTTGAAGAACACAATCTGGTCTGGAAATGAGTATGAGTAGATTCGTGTTAACCTGGGTCTTGTTTTAACGAGCTCAAGACCCTGGGGTGGAACGACACACATCATTCTCCTATTTAGATTTTCTGTGTCACAGCCACAGATACAGACTGTTTCTAACAAACTTTAACCAGCTGTCTTGTCAAGGTGGATCCCTCTTCGCAGTGGTGAAAGAGGGGATGGCTCCATGTGAATTCATCCTCATCCCTGAGAAAACAGGTTGGACTGCATGTTCCAGTTGACAATGCTGAGGTCAGTAGCATCTCCTTTGTTTAATAAGGGTAGGGTCATAGAATGGAATTTACCCCCTTTAAACACACATTTTTCTCCATGGAAACATCATCTGCTAAAAACATGCATTGTTATCTGACTACAAGTTAAGGTGCTCCTTAGTTATGTCTTTTAGCTTCTTTTCTAAGCATGGGTCAATGTCTTAAAGTCTCATGTACCAAAAATATATCTAAAACCTCCAGAAAGCACCAGTTAGTTATCGTTAGGTTCACATGCAGAAAAAAGGCCTTGATAAACCCAGGATCCAGCCAAATGGACCTCCGTATTTTTCAATGTGCATAGCCCACGTTTTACTGTCTCCTTTCCCCTGAACACTGTTCCACCTGCGTGGACAGGCCTCTGCTATCACCGCATGTTTAGATCCTCAAGAACCGTCTCAAACACCCCTGATTCTGTAAGTTAAAAGCTATTTTCCTAATTCTCTAATGTACTACTACTCTATCTTATAGCATTTTTCACCTTCCCTCGCGTATGATATTAGGGTTGGCAGCTTTCCCCTTCTCCCTGTCCTCTAAAGATGAGCATCCTTTTGACTACATGGGTATCTCTAAGTCCAGAAACTTCTATGGAGTTTCTTGGTATGCCAGATCAGATTCTGAGCTTTTACTATGAAGAATAGGGGTAATGGGCAGAAAGCTAATAATTGCAAGGAACAATTCTAGCTTAATTAAATTACATTGGAAAGGAGGCAAGGGATTCTTTTTTAGGAAAAAAAAACCCATAGAGGATGAAAAGGACAAAAAGGAAACACTTGCAGGGGATGCATTCTAAGGTGAGGTTTTTAGTCAGAATGAGAATGAGGAGCAATGAGAGAGGTCTCTGGCAGCTGTAGTGTATGAGATATTGGGGGTGAAAGCAATGTGAAAAGATAATTTAAATGCTGTGGGTTACAAATTGACTCCCCCTTGATGTTTTTCAAAGGACAACAGTAAATACTTAAATATCCAAACTTTTAAAATTACATTTACTTGCTAGGCTATGTTTCCTGTGATAGTTCTATGCTGAACCACGTGAAATCCTGTCTGCAATTTGAGTTATAGTTGTTTGAATATAACATGGCCTAATTCCCCTTTTAATCTGGTAAAAGGCAGGAGCCCTGTCTTTTGATTTTGCCTTTTGTGGTACCTTTCAAAATAGGTGCTCAATAAATATTTATTTAATGAATAATAGATACCTGAGACCTAAAATTATATACACTGAAAAATATCCCCTCTATAAATGATAAATGTCTATTAATTACATTGTTTTATACACCTGAAACTAACAAAAATTAAAAAAAAATAATAATGTATAAGTGAAAAAACCGAAACAAATTAGAACTATAGCTAGGAAGGAATGAACTTTCATTTTTATACCATTACAAAATATTTCCACTCTAAGGTGACTGGAGGGAAGGGGTTTCATGCAATAAGTTCTGGAAAAAGACAACCATACATCTATGATATCCAATTATATTCATTTTAGCATTTTGTCATTTACTAAAGTATATGCTTCTCTAATTGGTCCATCATGAGTCTTATATCTTCGAGATTTGGGAGTCAGAATAAACAGATAGAGCCAGTTAAGGCTATTCCTCCAACAAGTTTCCTCCATCTCGTTTCTTTGGTAGAAAACAACTTTTAAGCACTTCTGTATAATATTTGGAAACTGATAAATGATCACGAAGGGTTTCAAACTTTGTAAGACAAGTAGTCTGATGTATCTCTGAAAATTCCTACTTTAACTTGATCTTTATCATGAATTTAAAATCTCTATTTCACTACCCTCTGTTGTCCAACTTTAATCAATAGAATTCCATCCTCATCACCAGACAATATTGTACACTGTGGAAACTGAAAACAGAATCACAGAATTTTATACAGGCAGGAATTAACCACATCTCATTTGTTGTGATACACAGACACAGATACCTATGAAGAACAGTGAAAATAGATAATACATGAAAGAAAGTAGATAAACTGATCACATGCATGAGCTAGACAGACCTGGGTCCAAGTCTCAGCTCCATCATTTACTAGTCATATTTCACAGGGCAAGTTTTTTAGTCTCTATGAGTATTAGACTTATTATCTTCAATAATATCATCTACCTCATAGATTATTTTGAGGATTATCATGGTGCTTGCCATATAATAAGAGCTAAAAAAAAATCATAGCTAGTAGTAATAGTGGTGCTGGTAATGAAAGTGGAAATAAATGACAACGTGTCAGCATTGGTGCTAAGTGCTTGCCAGCATTCCCTGAGGTAGACACTATTGCTCTTGATCCTCTCCACATCTTCTCTCTCTTAGTTAATAGCACCATGATTCACTTAGTTGCTTAAGTTGACAACATGAGTCACCCTTTATTCAACTATTTCTCTCATTTTACACATCCAATGCATCAGAATATCCTGTCAGCTCTCCTTCAATATATATCTACTATTCTTTCAATTCTCCCCATCTCATAGCTTCTACCCCAACATAAGCTTACTACCACATAGCTCCACAAATAATACAATTGCTTCCCAACTTGGTCTCCTTGCTTTGTCTCCCTACAATCCATTCTCACCAGGGGAGCCAGAGTGATCTTTTTAAAATGAAAATCTGATGTTACTCCCCAGCTTAAAACAAGGAATCGGACAAAGCACAACATTGTCTGTCCTTTTGCCTCTGATTACTAACAAAAATCAACTTCTTATCCTGGCCCACAATATGCAACAGGATCTGGCCTCTGCCTGCCTCTCCAGCTCATCTAGTACTATTTTCCCTCCTCTCACTATTCCATCCAGACTGGGCTTCTTTAGCTTCCATGACTAAAATGAGCCTGTTCCTATTTCATGACCTTTGTACCTGTTGTTCATTCTAACAGGAACTGTTCCTGTAGATCGCAACAAACCTGGTTTTTCCTGTCGTGCAGATCTCAGCTTATAAGTCCCTTTCTCTGGGAGGCGCTTCTTGTCCACTCAACCCAAAATGGCCTCCCTGCCACTCCTAACATGACCCTTTTTATTTTCACCGTAAGAATTGTCCAATGTATTTTTGTGAATGTATTTGGTATTTGTATGTTTCCTCCACTCTAGAAGGTACATTTCAGGAGAGTGGGAACTTTAATCTGTCTTGTTCAAGGCTATATATTAGGTTGGTGCAAAAGTAATTGAGGTTTTTGCAATTTTTTTTTAAATTTAAACTGCAGTTACTTTTGTACCAACATAATACCTACAGCAAGTGTTCAAAATAAGTTGAATAAACAAATCTTCATTTTCCAGGTGAGGAAAGCAAGGCACAGGTCACACAGCTATAATATACCATCACTCCCTAGGTTAATGCTAGAGTGAGAACTTAGTAGTTCAGAGTTGCAAACTGTGAGTCCACTGGTTGAATCTCAGGAGGGACATTTTGGGGAGGGGGGGGCTGAAAATTTGAAAAATGTGGAAATTTTACACAAATATCCAGATTTCAGGTGTTTTCTTTAAAAAGTCAGAAGATCTAGTAATATAGGGCCTATATCCCTTTATAGTAACAACACTGGATTTTTCAGGTGGCTTCCTGACTTTAACAGAGACATAGCTAATTCATTCATTTAATAATTATTTATTGAGCATCTACTATGTGTCATACTTTGTTATAGGTTCTTGAGATGTATCAGTGAACGAAAAAGGCAAAGACCCCTGTCCTTCAGGAGCTTACCTTCTAGCATGTGGACATAGAAAATAAGCAATAAGTATGATAAATAAGTAAATTATGTATATCATAAAGGGTGATAATTGCTATGGAGAAAGAAAAATTAGAGCAAGGTAAGAAAGATCAGGAGTATGGAGGATGGGTACTGAGTGGAAGAGAATCTTAAGATTATAAATAAGATAGCCAAGCAAGACCCACTGATACAGTAAAAATGCAGGAAATTGTACAATTGAAGGAAATGAGGGAGTTAGTCATGTGAATATAGAAGAGGGAAGCATTCCAGACAGGGAACAGCCAGCGAAGATCCTAAGGCTAGAGTCTTTGAGACACAGCAAGGAGGTCGGGGTGGCTGGAATAGAGTGAGGAAAAGCAGAATAGGAAAGTAATAGTAATTTAGGCAGGTATCAGGGTCTGGATCACATAGGTCCTTGTGAGCCCTTGTAAGGAGTTTGTTTTTATTCCAAATAAAATGTGAAGCCACAAGAAGGTCCTGAGCAGAAGAGAGACCCATGTGACTTATGTTTTCAAAAGATCACTATGACTACTGTATTAAGAATAGACTGAAGGAAGATGTGGGAAAGCAGAGAAAACAATTAGAAATTTATTGCAATGATAAAGATAAGAGGCGGTGGCTTGGGCCAGAGTGACAGCAGTAAGATGGAAGCCACAGCCTGGGCAATCCTCAAAGTTCAAGGGAGGTAAGACCCCGTGGGATAACCCCTTGATGAATGGGTCATGGGAGCAGAGAGGTCAATTATTTTCCATTTCTTCTCCTGGATCAACTATCATGAAATACTGCCCCTCTTCTCCTGCCTCACTTCCCTTTCCCTTTACTCCTGTCTCCCTGATATTATACTCCCTAATACACATTAGTTCTTTGGGTGTTTTTTTTTCCCCTCAGGGTTTGTTTTATAGGAAACCATTGTAAGACAGGAGGAAGATCAGGAGTGCACTTTTGGACATATTGGTTTTGACACCAAGTGGACATGCTGAAAAGTAACTATAAGACTATAAACAGATCATGGGGGGAGTGAGTGTGCATAGAGATGAAAGGAAAAAAAAAGAAAGAAACCTCAGGACCAAGCCCTAGGTCCCTCTAACAGTAAGAGGTCTGGGGGAATATGAGACATCAGCAAAGGACTTAAGAAAGGGTAACTGATGGAATAGGAGGAATACTAAGAGACTTGATTCGCTGGACGTACAGAACATAGCAAAAAGAAGGGGATGATCAGCTGTGCCAAATGCACTGATCAAGTAAAAGTGGGAGTAAAATTTTACCTGACCATTCGATTTTGCATTGCTGAGGTCATTGGAGACTTTGATAAGAGCAATTTTGGTGGAGTAGTGAAGGTAAAATTCTGATTGGAATGGGTTTAATAGAGAATTAGTGGAGAGGAGCCCAAGACTGTGAGTGCAAACAACAGTTTATTTGAAGTAGCTTTGCTACAAATGGGAACAAGGAAATGGGGGCAGTGGCTGGCAAGGGAAATGGAGTCAAAAGGATATTTTTTTAGATGGCATAAATATTGACTTGTGTGTATGCTGGTGGAAATGATGCAGTAGAAACACAAAATTCCATGAGGTAGGAGAGAGACGGGAGAATTGCTCAGGTGATATCCATGAGTAGGCGAATAGGATCTGTGTGCAAGTGAAGTGACTAGCCTTACACAGGAGCAAAGCCAGTCTACCAATGGTAATTAACTTGAAGGCATAGTATGTAAGCACAAATGCCAGTAGGCAGGTAGATGTAGTGGGCTTTCTCTCCTAATTGCTTCCATATTTTTTTTTCAGTGAAATGGAAAGCAAGGAGAGAAGATGCTGGAGAGTAAACAGTGTGAAATAGTCATCTAGGAGGAGAGGAGACTGAATGAACTAAGAATATACAGTGAGACTATTTGGCAGCATTATGGGTATATTTGAGGTTCGTGATGATGAATTCAAAGTGAGACCAGTCAATGTCATTATATATTTTCCTTCCGTCAAGTTCAGCTGAAAGGATGCAGGTACAAGCATAGATGGAGCAATGGGTTAAAACAGTGTTGTGGTTTTTGTAAGTGAGTAAGATGAAGGGAGAAAGGGTCAAAGAAAATGTGGGGGTATGTATGGGAGTGATTAGAATGATTGATCATGGAATTTAAACTATGCTACCGAGTTACCCCAAAAATAAGACACGGCCGGACCATCAGCTCTAACGCATCTTGTGGAGCAAAAATTAATATAAGACCCAGTCTTCTATTATAGTAAAATAAGACCGGGTCTTATATTAATTTTTGCTCCACAAGATGCATTAGAGCTGATGGTCTGGCTGGGTCTTATTTTCAGGGAAATACGGTAGGTGAGAAGAAAGCAAAGGGCAATGAAAACAACTGTGGGATCAATGAGCTACAGCTCTAGGTGGGGTCAATAGGTTATTGGAATTAGGATATATAAACTGAGCTAGAGGTGTTTGCACGAGTACAGCAAATGAAAATGAGATTACGGAGGGCATTGCTACAGCCTCCAATACTTCGAAATGTTTCGGATGGCCTGCCTCAATCATTATATTACCTTCTTGGCCCCTGAAAATATTTTGAATTTGCAATTCTTGCGATAGGTTTAAACTTAGATATGAGCAAAACAACCATAAAATGTAAAGTCACCAAAGTTTGTGTAATGATACAAGGTATAAAACAAAACAAAACAACAACAAAATATATATATTGTGTGTATACACAAACACACACACACACACACACACACACACACACACCAGTGTTAGCTACCTCATCAGTAATTATTTGAAATCCTTGTTTAATGATTATTAAATATAACTCATTCATTCTTACGAAGCAGGTAACCCTGTTAACTGTCTAAACTGTAAATATCTGTTTGCATCCAATAAACAAACTAAATGGAGTTCAAATTACATAGGTATTATACAGTGGAAGGATGGTAATTCTGAGTATTGCATAGCTAATATACAATAGTACGGCTAAATTTCTAAACATCACAGCACATCAAATTCACTATAAATGAAATGAAAATAAACTACAATTGTCACTAATTTGCTATTTAAGTTACCTATAATTTTATAAACAAGAAGATTTTTAAATTTTGGAAGTTGAAAAATAATCTTTTCAGGTTACATGTTTTCCTTTACGCACAATTGCTACAACAAAATAAGTAAATCAGGGACTCTCACTTATAACCAAAAATAGGTAGAAAAAACACCTAATTGCATCACACTTTAACCTACGCAGACCACGGAAGGCATTGTCGTTGTTTCAAGACCCTGCTGTACAATCTTGAGATTTTCTGAAGTCAATTCTATAAGATCCAGGCTCTCACTTTTCCTACAAGAAACTATCTGTTCTCCTAGAAATTGCTACCAAGGTAACCAACTTGTTGACACTTAACTTTTCAAGGATCAATAGTTAAGTTGGAATTGAATTATAAGAAATGTTCAAGGTCCTTGAAAATCTCTTGGTAACCATGACAGGGAGTAGAGTAGGAGGGTAGAAGGTGATAAAAGCTATTTCTTTGAGTCTTAGGAAGACTAGGACAATTACTTTTCTTTTTGTTAGGTTGGTGCAAAAGTAATTGCGATTTGAAAGGTTAAAAACAATTGCAAAAACCGCAATTACTTTTGCACCAACCTAATAAAAGCACAGGTTTCCTTGCAATATGGTATAAAGTGAATCCCATGGTACATGATCAATGATTGTTGACTGAAATATAAAACTTGCTTAACATATGCTACATAAGCACTTACAGGTCAGGATCATGTAAGGGCCATAAAAATCAGGCAAAATTACTTACACATATTTATATATATTTTTTGTTATTATGGAATATTTCTAATATACACAAAAATAGAATGAACAATGCAATGAACCCTCACGTATTCATTGCACAGACTCAACAATTAGTAACATGCTGCAATTCTTATTTCAAATATATCCACCTCCCTCAACTCTTCTGGTGATGCTGTTTTTCTGGAGTAAGAATCATGCAAATATGATGAATAGGAAGGCAAATATCATGCCACAGAGCTGATAAGTGCACTAAGGAACCCTTTAGAAGACTTTGTGAGGCATTCAGATTTTGAGACTCTGATTGACTTCAATGATTAATAAAGACCGAAAATAATCTGATTATGTTCCCATTTAAGAAGGAGGTTTCTCGTTCTCCTTACTTCATTGGAGAGGTAAATGGTCGTAACGGTTTTTGAACCTATAACTGGTTCTCTGTACTTGGCCATTGTGACCCCCAAACACACAGGTTTCTACAGATGTTCAACTATATTTAATCATTCTTTACATTATTCATGAATTCAATTCAGGATTATATGAATACATCTGCCCTCATCCACAGCTTAAGTCACCCCTTTTTCCAAGTTGTTGAGAAAGTGATATGTGAAATTTTGTCCAATAAGATTACTCTCATCATTTTTATCCTACTAAGTGCCTCCACTGAAAAGATTCAGGTGGGAAGGAAGGAATACAGGAATTCTTTGACAGGCACTCTCAAAATATAACTCACTTCTCCACTATGTCTCTATCACTAACCCACTAACATGCTGAAAAATTCAACTAATCACTCTTGAGACTGGCCAAAGAAAAAACAAACAAACAAAAAATGATTAATTGGCTACTGAAAAGTCACAGACAGCAAGTTTTCATGCTACGATTCAAATGGGAGGAGGATATTACTAAAAACTCAGATCTGTATTTTAAACACATTAAAATCAGTACAGTAACTTTAATAAGGTCAATAAAGCACAGAAAAACTATCCATGATTACCTTAAAGTGGTATCGAATTGGGGATTTTAGGTGACTACACACATTGCCAAATTCAGAGCCTCTTACACTGTAAATGTCACTCTCTTGACAACGGCATAAAATCGTCTATGTGCACTGAATTTCTCACTTGAAACATATCTGGAATCAGTGGCCACTACTAGATCTGAAAAACATGTTTATTATTCACAGCCAAATGCACCTACTTTACTTATGTCATTCTACAAGAGATTTCTATATCTCTGAGTTTGCAAAACACTGTTGCTTCCTTCAGAACAGTGGCTCCCAAACTTTTTTTTTCCTTACCAAAGCATACATGAGGGATAATATGCAAAATTTCACCCACGTCTATCAGTCCCAATCATTCCCCAAGACCTGCTGCATGAGTAAAATAGATCATCAGTTATGCTTGAATTTAAGCCTCTGACCTGTGGAATACCGTCCCTTTTTCTTTTACTGATCTAGATGTGAGTTGAGAACCACTGACTTAGATGGTATCTATAATAGGTATGAACAAGGTCAACGGATGTATAAAGGTCAAACAATTAAGTTCAAGAACTTTCCACTGTGCACTTTCATGGTAGAAAGTTCATGAACTTAATTGTCTGACCTCAATTGTACTTGAAAGAGGGCCAACTGTAGGAAAGGATTTCACGGGCATTGGAAAATCCCACTTGTACGTGGAATAATATAAGTCTATGATTAAAAGCAAATAAGCTGTCAGCTGAGAGGGCCTAAAGGCAACCACACTCCAGAAGCAACCTGCACACCCAGCACCCAAGTCTTTGTTTCTATATTAGAAGGAATCAGGGCTCCTTGGAAAATTGTTTATTCTATAACTGGGGCAGAAAATACACAAGATAAGCATGGAGTATCTTACAGTAGTAGAACATAAGGAAATGTTCCAAAAAGTGATGAGGTTATGTCAAAGGGATAGATGTGCCAACCGAAAGAGCTCCCAATGGACAAAAGTGGAATAATTTGAGCCAGAAATAAAGTAGGATTAGATTATAACCCAATCTATAATATAAATATCTATGAGTCCCCAATGATATAATCAAATGATTGAATAAAAACACTCCACCCTTAATAAGGTGGAGCATAACTTCCCACTCCTTAAGTATGCGTTGTAAATAACTACTTTCTTCCAAAGAGGAGATTGTGAAAGAGGAGAAATAAAGAAGAGTAACTTTACAGAGAAAGTTTGTGGAGAAAAACAAACACTACTTCTAGCCAGGTGATCAAGGTCAATGTCAACAGGATAAGGCAGACTGATACTGTGCACCCTTGATATGATGTGATGAGAATGGTATTTTACCTCTGTGGTCTTCCTCACAAAAAGCATCACCTAAGTCTAACCATGAAAAAAATATATAACAGATAAATCCCAATTGAGAAACGTTGTACAAAATATCTGAACTCAGTACTACTCAAACTGTCAAGGTCACCAGAAAAAAGGAAAGTCTAAGAAACTGCCACAGCAAAAAAGGAGCTTAAGGACATACGACAACTAAATATAATGTGATATCCAAGATGGGATCCTGGAACAGAAAAAGGACATTAAGGAAAATCTGAGGAAATGTGAATGAAGGGTAGACTTAAACATAATGTACCACTATTGGTTCATTAATTGCAACAAATGTACCATAGTCACGTAAGATGTTAATAACAGGCGAGACTGGGTGTAAAGCACACTGGAAATTTCTGTACTATCTTTGCAATATTTCTGTAAATCTAAAACTGTTCTAAAATTTTTAAAGTTTAAACTAAAGGTTTAAAAGCAAAAGGGGACTTTTATTAGAACACTTTTTTTAGCGAAAAAAAAACTGGAAACTAAGTATATGCACATCGGTAGGGAAATGGTTGGCTAAACTGGGGTATCAAAGAATATCAAGCAATACAGAATATTATATATGTAAAAGGATGAGTGAACTCTCTATCAATTGACTTCTACTATATACTTTTACTAAAAAAAAAAGGCAATGCAGAGAAATATATAGCGCTCCTTTTATTCTGGAAAACAATGAGGAGAGACTCCCCAGGTTTATGTGTTTGTATAATTACCGTATTCTGCTGTGTATAATGCACACTTTTTTGCCCAAATCTGTGGGGGGGAAATAAGGATGTGCATTATACATGGGTAGTGCTAATTCCGTATCAATATAAGTGTTTTTAATTATTTTATTTATACTTATGAGTTAGAAGTGTAACTCTAGAAATCAATAATGATATACTTATGCAAAATAACACCCTTGAATGTGTGTATGATAATCAGTTTTGATGAACTTGCAATGACAAAGAGTTCTTGGGCCTTTTATAATGGGTAAATATCGTAAATTTGTTACCAGTACATAAAATTTCTTGTGCATTGTATCTGTTCTTTTGGTTTTTAATTATTTGTTACATCGAATTTCTTGTACCATATGTTTAAAAATAAATGTTAAAATTCCTTTATAATACAAAACACAAGTACCTAAATATAAATAAATAAAAATTTGAATTAAAAAAATTAAAATGAAAGATTTTTTCCCTGAAAGTTTGGGCCAAAAATGTGGGTGCACATTATATATGGAGTGCATTATACACGGCAAAATATGGTAAAAGAGTAGGACGAATATATATACAAGGATACACATTAGATTTTTAACAATGCTCAGAATGGAGGAATGGGCTTAGAGGGGTCAAGGGAAGCAGGCAGAGGCAGCAAGGCTGGAGACATAAGAAAGCAGGGTAAGTAAACAATAATTAATTCAATAATTCATTATAAGTATGACGACTGCATATGGTAGACAGATGCTTTGCAAATAAAATTTTAAATTTGGGAAAACAAGAAACAAAGCAAATGGACTTAGGGAGGGAAAGAGATCTCTTTTAGATTGGCAAGATTTAATGAGGGTGGGAGATGTACAGTGGGTAAGCAGGGAAAGAACAGCAGCACCCTAAAGAATATAATGTCAGTCACTGAAGCTGAATTATGCCCACTTATCAATTTTCCAAGAGCTGCCAAAGTATGTGAAATATTGATTCTCGCTAAGGGTGTGATCAGAATGATTGCAAGTTCTGCCAGTATCCTGGGATTTTTTGCCCACCACAAACAGAGACTAAACTCACTATTTGCTTCCCCAATACATACACACACACACACACACGCACGCACGCACGCACGCACACACACACACACACACAAGTGATTCTTAGAGCATCAAGAAGGTTCTCTATTTATATACCACCTTGTTCTGTTGGCCTTTTGAACAATGAGGCCTCACCAGGGGCCTCCAAGTGCTTTTGATGAAGAGGTGACATAGCTTTAGCATCAGACAAAGTCTGCTGGAGACAAAAATAGGAAGGGTCTGCATTTCCAAGAAGGTAAAATCAAACAATAGTGTGCAGGTCCCTGGTGAGCAAGATCAGAGACTCCCAAAATGGCAAAATTGAAAAAGTGGTTCGAAGGTCCTCTCAGCTACATACTTCAAAACCTAATGCTGTCTGTCTGATCTTCCAGATCCTAGATTCTAGCATTGGGATGGAGGGGGTAGGAAGGACATATTGTGGAATTCCTAAGGACTAAACAGACTGTGTTTCACTGTAAACTTCTTGTAAGCAGAAATTTTATCTACGCTATCTTCCCTGTATAGTACCTAGGAACTCAGGATGACTGTGTGTTTACAGGAGTCCATGTTGAATATTTCAGTACATTGGACTCAAACTCACATTGCAATTCTACTATGAAGAATTTCACCAATAGTTCATTTGCTAAGAGATCTCCCAGCAGCATTCGAAGCTATTTCCTATCAATAAGCAAGAAGAGACCTTGGCCTAAATGAGACTTTAGGTTATTTTCATGGCCAGATATCAAGATCATTGAGCCAACTGGCTGTATGCAAAAACAACTGTTAATATAAGACCCTGGGGCAAGGGTGGAGTTGGGGAAAAATGAATCACAAAATTTTCCAAATTAAATGAGCACACAGAGTAAATGGGAGTCTCATTTTATGAAAATTTGATAAGAATTTGCAATGTAGTTCCAATAAATAATTACAGTTGAATTTACTGAATCCCCACATGCACTGCAACCTTTCAAAAACATCCCCACTGTATAAAGGGAGACCCATTGGCACACACTCCAGGCCCAATCAAAACTGAAGGTATTGAGCAGTATTTTCATGCAGCACTCACCTTAAAACACAAGTGTAAAATCCACTGTCTTGGGCCACAGCTGAGTGAAACCATATTGAATCTTCCTCTTTGCTCATCCTGACCTCTGAAAAGATTATGGGCTCTTCCAAATCACCTTTGTTTTTGTACCACATAAGCCTGAGTCCAGTGCTTTGGGCCATGCTATAGTTGGTGCGAATGTAACTGTAGAAAAGGGCACATTTCACTCGGACTGGTTCACCTGCCAAAGCCATGTATGTCTTGAGATCCACTGACCAATCAATGCAGCCATCCACTGAAAGAAAATCAGACGAGCCATGAGATGCGTGAGCATTGTGGATAATAATGGCAAGAACAACAATCACTGCCAAGGTCTACTGAGGACTTACTAGGAGCCGGGCACTCTGTCAAGTGCTTTCCATAGATTACCTCATTCAGTCTTTCCAGTGATCCTCGGAGATAGACCAGCACCTTCTTTGGACCTGTGCAAGCAGGATCCCTGCTCCAGCCCTGTGCCTTTGAGGCATTTCCAATCCTGTACAGTAACCTCCTGCTTGGGGTTGACTAACTCCTGCAAGGAGCTCCAGCACTCACGCCTGTGGGGTTTGCCGGGGGTCTCATGGCTAGGTGCCAATGCCAGTGAGAGTGAACTGCTAAAATGACACTGACATGTTGATTTTAGGTGACTCAATTTGTTTATATAGAGGAGAGCAAAACACATACTTTTACAGGACCCCTGTCCAGGTAGGAGCAGCCCTGAGATTGACACTTATTATTTTTATTTCACAGATGAGAAAACTGAGACTCAGAGAAGTTCAGTTACTTTGCCCAAGGTCACACAGCCAATAAGTGGTGAAAAAACAGTCTCTGATTCCAGAGACTGGGCTTTTAACCCCTACCCTATACTGCCTCTGTTTATCATTGTGACAGGAACCACTGTGTTATTCATTTGCCTTTGAGAAAGTAAATGCCTGGGTTGGAAGCAGAGGGCACCTAAAATGATTATTTGTCATTATCTACATGCCAGTTTTCCATGGTATGACCTATTAATAGCAGATATTTAATCACAGTTCGATTTCTTTTTATACCCTTAGGCCTCCCTTGCTGCTCAGCTTGTGTGTGCTCATGGGAATATATATTATATTAGTATAAGGTTTAATCAAATAATATTAGGTGGGTAAATCTACCATTAAAGAAATACAGATATAATAAATGTCCTCTTTTCCAGAAGAGTTGGAAATGAGACACTGTGGCTAACTGAAAATGCTAGTAAATACAATTAGCATAGATATTCTACCTCCAACAGCTTATTTTCAAAGAATGTCATCAAATTGTGCTACATCCCTTTATCTGCCTTGAGTACCGTTTATAAAACAATCCTCTTGTAAACTGTATAAAAACTACCATTTTAAAATTATGCGTTTCACTTATAATTTGTGAATTTATCTGCTTCCTTTTACAGATGTTGAGAACTGTAACCCAGTGTGTTTGTTTCTCTTTTAACCTTAGTTGACAGGAAGCTCAGAGCTGAGTGCAATGCTCAAGTGTAATAACTATCTTCCATCAGGAATTTGCTTTCTAAAAGGGGTTCTTTGCCTGGGGTTCAGGGACACCCAGAGGAGAGGGTGCCTGGATAGCCCTCAAGGTTGTTGGCAAAATGCTGTGCCTATGTGCATAGTTATATTTTTCTGCGGAGATGTTCCACAGCTCCTTTTTAGATTTTCAAAGGGGTCTGTGGCCCAAGAAAAATTTTAAACTCCATGGTTTCTGATTTTCCTTTCTGACTTCATTTTTCACTGTCTTACTGCATATGGGCTTTTATTATAAGTTCCCTCAAATACTCCTGTAGTAATTGTTCATAGAAATAAATTAATCGCCAAATGAATAACTTATCCTAAATCTATGCTGAAGGGCATTTGAACTTTCTTGGAGGACTCAGAGGGCACAAGATTGATCAGTCTTGATTTTGATGACCATTGTGCACTGTTGAAATCAAGAAGGTACAACTGGATTGGACTAAATATATACTGATCATTTGCTGTCTCTTGGGGGGCTTTTTTATTCACTCCCTGCTATTAGCTGTTTACCTGTCATTTGTCTCATAACTGTCAAGAAAAGAAAGAGGGAAATCTGCATTAGTTGAACTTTCTGGGTTGTGGTAAATTATTTGTGATACATCTCTAGATTGAATGCAATTTTAATATTTACTGTTTTATCATTTTAAATGAATTTTATATCATTCCTTTTTATGGATTATCTTGTTACTGTTCCCATGCATTAACACAGCTGAGAGGTAACAATATAAATAGGGTTTTTTAAAGGAAATATATATATATATATATATATATATATATATATATATATATTCTCTAGTTTTATTTTAAAAGTTCATTAAGAGAAAGAAAACATGGAAACAAATTAAAAAAAACAACTCTTTAATATTCCAGATTTTGTTTTCCCCTAACCCTAAGGTGAGAAGCAAGTGTTTCTGAATTAACAAACTTGTCTTGGCAAAGTAGCTTCAACATCTTTAATTACCTAATTGATATGAAAAATAAAACTTTTGGAATGTTTTTTCCATTTGCTAACTCCCTTAAGTTACCTCTTCTAAATGATCTTTTGCATAATTTTCACCTTTATCATCTTGACAGGCTGTTTGGCCCATTAGTGACAGGGCATAGTTGGCATTGAAGATAATCAAAATACCTGCTCCCAAGACACAACAATCACGCTCAAAGGCAGTTGAAGACATTTAACTGCCATTACAATTAGCTTTATCATACAGACCTTGAGAGTACACTGAGAATTCATTTCATTTTTAGTACTATCTGAGCAAAATGTCTTTGATTACATAGATTTATGGTTCCTTTTCTTCTGTTCCCTTGTTTTCGGTAGCAGAGAAGGAGTATTTAGTTTTAAGGTAGTCAGTAAGCAGAGAACAGATATGTAATAATATGTAAAAATTTCCAAACATTGTCCCCTTTATTCTTTTCCTTTAGTATTCACAATACAGGGTGACAATATAAGGTATCTCGAGACATGAGGGAATTTTCCCAAAAAGTAGACAAAGGGTATGATAGTGGGGGTCCATGAAGGCCCACCTGCCACCAAGTATTTTCCCACATTGATCTTTCTTTCATCAAGAGAGCACTGAACCACACTACTAGATTCCAACAAGTGGTATGATTTATTTTAAAAAAAAACAGATTTATAAACACTTAGTACAGTGCACGTATTAATATATACACTTTGATATATTTTAAAATGTGCTGAGTGGTATGATTTATTTTTATTCAGTTTCTATTCTTAGGAAAACAAACCAAGAGTGGGGAAAGGGGATGGAATAGTACATAGTGCATTTATTTTTAGATTTGGGACTAGTGAAGCAATTAAGAAGGACATGCTGAGGTAAGTAAGAGGCCTGGAAAGTCTGGTGGCAAGGCAGCATGAAGGGACTGAAACTCTGAGGTTAAGAAATAAGCACTGAAAGGTGTGAGGGGGTTACAGAAAGGCAGAAAGAGAAGAAAGCTCACATACAACTCAATTGGCCAAAGGCCATTCCAGCAATCAATGATGGTACCATCTGAAGTCACCGGTGCAAGTCATGCTTCTGTCACGAGAAGGAGTTTGCAATAACATGCCACACTTTCAGAGCCCCTTGCACGTTGACACTCCATACATATTTGGCAGATAGCTGACTGAACAGAACTGTGATATAGCTGGCAAGGGTGCAGGCTATGGACAGGTTGGGGACATAGTGGAACTCAGTTGCCCACAGTAGGAGATAACCAGCAAGACTGACCTTGTCAGAACAGGCCTCTAACGCAGAGAGCAATCCAGCCCTATTCTGTTCACAACTCCAGTGGCACCTGTTTAAGTCAGTTTCCAAAGGACTCCTTAGAAAAGTGGTTTCCGATCAGACTGGCTTCTCCCACAGGTGGCTTGATAACTGGGTTTCACTGACTAGCCGCAAGTGTAAATAGAGCCACTGCACGAAGGAAAACACTTTTACCCCCAAAACAGCAAAATTCGGCAGTTGGATTGAAGCTTGCTACCGAGCAAACCTATTGAAAGTATAAGTGAGTGCATGCCTGTCCTCTGCTTCACAATCACTCAGTATGGTTATAAATATCCCAGGCATTCTGTGAGAAAATACCTTCTTTTCTAAATTAATCACTCTCTGTTCACTCTTGAGTCTTATGAATAGCACTTCAAGTATTTAAAAGTACAATTGTGTTTCTTTGGATTCTCATCTCTACTTCTTCGATTTAGTTTTCTGTAAGGCTCACAGTTATTACACGTTTTAGCCTTGTTGCAGAAATGCTTTAATATTTGCATCATCAAAACACTTATAATGGAGCAAAGGAAGCCACTTCTTTAAAACACAGGTCTCTAGCTTCTTCATTCCAATTTGAAGAGCAAGTGTGGGCTTAAGGAATTGGACATGAAGATTTGCAGAAAGGAGTTGATGAAGCATATAAAGGGACATGCCAGTGTCCGTGCAATTTATTTTTCCAAGAGAAGACTCCTAGGGGTACAAACGAATACACTCCCCTGGAAAGTCCCCTGGGTGACCAGACCAAACCTATTTAGCCTCTTCATAAATAAGCCTCGGCTTCCTCCTCAATACAGCCTGGACAGTAAATCCTGCCACACCTACCTGCTGTGAAAGCAAAGCCCTAAAAGTTTATAAATCCCTAAAGGAGGATAAGATGTTACTATCAACAGCAATGGTTATAATATTATTTTATAAAACAGAATACTGCGTGCAGTGAAATTACAGACTCTAATGGCTCTGTATATTACAACTTTTATTGGGGGAACAGGATATATAGCTATGTAAAGAACTGCCAATTCTGTTTTTTTTTGTTTTGTTTTGAGGTGTTTTGTTTGTTTGTTTGTTTGTAATACCAATTCTGGATTCTTGCCCCAAATTTGAAATCCCTTTAAGTAAAATGGCTGATTAGCACATGAAGAAATATGAAGTTCCAGATATCTTGAGGACATTCATTATAACTTAAGTCCTTTGCCTGGGGATGTATATCTGATACTAGTTTATTATCTGTTTGTGATCAATAATTTCATGTGTTAAACCAGGCGTTGTAACTATGTCGACTATATCCCATTCATTTATAGGGCCAGCTCGCCTGTTTGCTAATCAAGAGGGAAAATGTTGGGGGGCAGTTCATCAAATGACCACTAGAGGGCAGGCTGTCCAAGTTTTTCAGTAGCACTTAAATTTTCCCTACCTAATATTTAGCACTAAGGATTTGCTCTCTGCCAACCAATGATTGCTGGGGAGGGATCACAACACACTGGAAATGCACCACTGTAGCTGACAGAGGGAGCATGCCGCTGAGATCTTGCTCAAACTGGATAACCAGGTTACATACACACCAGGTGGACGAGCCAGCACAGAAAGATGTGACAAAAGCCGTTACTGGCATTCATTGAGCCCTTAGTACAGATCAGCTAGGCACTGTGCTAGGTGCTTTGCGTGTATTTTTCTCATTTCATTATTATGTCAACTCTGGTAGGTGGAACTCTCGCTATTCCCATTTTACTGAAGAGAAAAAGAAAATCTCCTAGTTGAAGTGCTGTGCTTAAGGTCACCGAGGTTGTGGTCGCAGGGTTCGGACCCCAACCCAGGACAACTGGACTCCAGAACCTATGCTCTTAAACACTGTATGTTCTATATGCTGCCTCCTACACTCCCCATACCCGCTCAGGAGCCACTAAACACTACAATTTGCTTGGTGCTACCCAAATCGTCACACGTATTCCAGAGAGCACATGCCTGTCCAGCAGAGCAGACCTTTCCAGCTGAGTGATATTGTATCCCTAAATAATAAGCACTGTGGGAATAACAGCCATCAAATAATGGATGCCAGTCATTTATCTATGAACTACAAGCAGTATTTACAGAGTAAAGAATTAATTTGTGTACCTGATTTAACCTCTGAAGATCAGATTGAAACCTTGGGTAGATGTTATTTGACCTGTATTTATTTAATTAAATATCTAGGCACGATCACCCAGTCCCTACCATTGTAAACTAGCCTTTTGTGCTTGTCTAAACATTTGTACTTATTACATATTATACTAATTGAATATAATGTTATTCTCCTTGTTCTTAAGAGTTTAATGTGGGAGTTCAATGCTTTCTACTTCTCTCTCAGGTCTCCTCCAAACACCCACTTGAAGGCAAGTTCTTTTGACTTATACCCATCACAGTGGACGCTGCCTACCTCCAAGTGGGCAACCCCAAGCATGAGAAGTCAAATTCTTGAAGAAATGAGTGGGCTGCACCCCTGTTGCTGGACTCCTGCCTCCTTGCCACCAGTATGGAAAGATGGACAGAGCCGCCGCTTCTTCATTTGTTAAATAAAGTTCTGCTGGGGGGGATGGATTTTTTCTTTTTTTAATTAAATTTATTCGGGTGGCATTGGTTAGTAAAATGATATAGGTTTCAAGTGTACAGTTCTATAATGCATCACTATATATTGCATTGTTTTAAAATTCATCTGTGCATCACTCACTATCCGTCAATAGAGAATATCCCTCACTCCAGCTCTACAAATATAATGAATGATTATTGCTTCAGGTTTTAAAAAGAATATCTACATTTTTATGAATTGGATTATACGCTTTCCTTTCACACTTTTACCCCCTACTATTCATCAATGAGAAAGTTCTGCCTGAATGAAGACCTTCATCTCATTTCAACCTAGTAATTACGCTTAATAATGGGCTGGTAACCATCTTTATTTCCCTTTCATCACAGGATCTGGGCTATGCTTTGTCAAGATCATTCCTTCAACCTTTACCCAAAAAATGAGCCTCAGTCACTTTGTAGAGATGAAGCTACGTGAGGCATTACAACTAAATCTTCAACTCCTGATTAGCTGAGGCCTGATGAGCCTCTTTGGGAATTAGCCATTAGCCGGGAGCTCTTCTTAGATGCACTGATATTAATTCAAAGGCTGCAGCAGCAAATGTGCATGTGGGAGACAGGATATCAGCACTGTCCACCAAGCCCTGTAGCAGGCTTTCTGCTGCTCGCTCAAATCTAGCACACTTGGCAATGAGCTTATCTCCCATGCCAAGTCTCTGCCTCCCATGTGTGCACTCATCCAAAGCAAATCTTTGGGAGTCATCCCTGCATCTTGCCTATCCTTTCCCACTGCCCTCCCCCTGCTCCTCCCAAATAACATTGAAACTTCTCATCTCAGAAAAGTGATTCAAATTCCTCCCCTCCCCTCTATCTTCACAGATATGAAAATCCAGACCCCTCTCATATCTTGCTTGGACTGTTGCAATATCCTCTAAATGATCTTCCAACCTTTCCATTCCAATTTGCTCTTACCACTGCTAAGAAAGTGATCTTTCTGAAGTATATGGATGGCTATGTCCCTTTACTGCTCAAAACCTGCAGTGGCTCCCGATATGCAGATGCTTAAGCCTAGTTCCCCTGACTCACCCGAATAGGGACTGCCTGTCTTTTCTGCCTCCAGCCATAACTCTTCACGCAACCTACACTTCAGTCAAGACTCACCATTTCATTCATTTCTCTGCCTTGGCTATTCTGGTTCCTTCCACTAGAATACCCTTTGTTTCTGTGCTTGTCTGTTGAGAGCCTACTCATCCTCCAAGACCCGGCTTCAAATGCCACTTCTATCAAACTGTACTTCATTGCCCCAAGTGAATTATTTCCCCTCATGTGCTCTTGCCACATTAATGGATGTCTCCTAGTTAGATGGGTGTCTCCTTTACTTTGTATCCCTAGGACAAGCCCCAGTTCATTGCACATAATAGGCACTCATTAAATATTTATGGGATGAAATAATGTGTTTATTCCCCAAATTCACTGATAATCAAAAGTTGTTCACATTTGTTAAAGACATATTAAGATTGCTCTTCCTACTACTGCCAACCAGATAAGTGCTGTGGCCAAACTCCAATTGGAAGGTCAGGGGATAAGCCCCAATGTACAAAATGTGTTCACCATAACGAATGACTGCCACCTTTCCATTAGCTATCATCACTAGACACAGGATTAACGAAATGAATTCTGTCACATCCCTGTTTCAGAACTCACAATTCCCTGGTAAGTCAGTCAAAATCACGTAGTCTACCACTCAAGCCTTTCCCAACCCAGCCTTACTCTATCAAAATGGCTGCCACTCTCCAAGAGAAAAACCCTGCTCTTGACAGGCTGGCCTCCTCCCGTCCTGTCCGCCTCTAGCCCGCCTTGTCAGAGAGCCGTTATACTGTGGGCCTTTGCCCACTCAACTCTTTCCTGTCTCCACCTTCATACCATTTCTCCCAACTTCCACCTTCTCCCAACGAAATCCTACTCATGCACTGAGCTTAGTCTACCTAGGTGTCAAGTTAGAAGCGGCATCCTGGTTTTCTTACCATATTGATTGACCCATTAGTCATGGTCACAGACTGTGTGTGTGTGTGTGTGTGTGTGTGTGTGTGTGTGTGTGTGCGCGCGCGCGTGTGTGTGTGTGTGTGTGTGTGTGTGTGAGAGAGAGAGAGAGAGAGAGAGAGAGAGAGAGAGAGAGAGAGAGAGAGAGAGAGTCACCTAGGGTTCTGCTTTTATTAGAATCCAGGGTGGGTCCAGAGTTTAATCTTTCCTCAAGCAGCTCCCAGACTAGACACTTAGTAGTAGGTCTTCCTGAATATAGGTTTATATATTCTAATCCCAGGAGACTTCACACAATTAAGTGCTAGTGGAGTGAACTGCTTTGGTTAAGCAATTTTCACATTAGCTAGGGGTTAACCTTTGGATTGTTGAAAAGCTTTTGTAAAACGTTTGAAGACACTTTTCTGCCTTGGTAAGTAGAGAATTGTGATGAGAATGAAATCTTTCTGGATTAAGATTTGTCAGGTCCTTGGGGTCACCATGCTAGACCCCAACACAAAGGCAATATCAGAAGAGTGTGTGGCAGCATGAAAAGAGCATAGAACTAGCTGGAGATCAGAAACCCTGGATTCTCATTCCATTTTGCCTTCTTAATGATGTACATGAGTTTGGGAAAGTCAGTTTCCACTCCCAAAAGAAATGGAGGCATTAAATTAGACAGGTTCTAACCCAGCACCAATAAAACAGACCATTCAATGGTTGGCGAGGCCTTTGATCATGAAGACAGCTGTGTATGTGCTAAATTGGAAAATCTCCCCCAGCAATCTTTGTTTTGATGTTTTTCTTAATTTCAAAGTTACAGAGAACTGAAAAGAATATTATTACAAACTCCCATGATTTTAGCATCCAAATTTAATAATGTTAACTTCTTTTTTTTCCAATTTGCTTTCAGTGGCTTTGTTTTATTAAAGAAATAAAGCATTGCAGATATAGCTAATGTCCCCTTTAACCACCATACACAGTCCCATCTTTACCTCAAAGCCCTGCCTGGATGTAACCACTATTCCTTCCAACTTTTAGATTCTTGCATACGTAGGTAGATACCCTGAAGAAAAATTATTTCAGTGATGAAAGGTTTGTCTTACAACCAGGAGCTGAAGGTGTGAATAAAAGCCAGTTAAATGAGAGTTCTTGTGAGGTGGGTTCCAGTCAACTGAGTTCTGAGAGAGTGTACTTTGAGGTGTATTCACACCCACACACATGCATACCCTGCACCTCTCACACACACAGCCCTAGTGGGGGCCAACCTCAGAGTCTACAGGGATTTTCTGCCTGAAGTTAGTTATTTCCATGCCATGTGCTGCCACACATTTCATAACGAGACCTCTGGTAGCATTGGAGTTTTGCTCTGTTATAGGGAAAGCTCTGATTCACGGCAGAGATGCAATTGTTACCAAATAGCAAGGCTCTGAAAATTACAAGCATGGGGCAAGTCCCACATCTTCTACTCTACACTTGGCTGCCCCTATCTGAAGTTAAATTCTGGGTCAACCAGGATATACAGACTACAAAGTAAGTGCAGATTAGGGCTTAGTGCTCTTCTTTTGATGATGCATTTCCTTCTCCATCTGCAAGTTTAGTACACCATTCAGCTACCATAATCCCCTCCTCTTGCCAATAATGGAAGCCCGTCTAGGCTCTGTTAGGGGGCTGTGAAGATGAAATGCATCAGTTCACATCAAGTGCTTAGAACAGTGCCTGGCACACAAACATCGCTCAGTAACTCTCGTATTACTATTGTGACTACTACTACTACTACTACTACTACTACTACTACTACTATTTCTATTAATTATACCTATTTTGTTAATTCTTCTATTGTATTTCTCAAGCCTTTACATATGATACATGTTATTTTAACACTATTGTCTCTTACATCATCTTTATATTAAAGTTAGGTCATTAAATTGCTTTTTTTTACAAATTTGGGTTATAGGTAAGTCATATTAATATTACCTATAAATTTCATTTCAGCACAGTGAACAGCCATTATGAAATATTTTAACATGATATTTAACATGATATATTTTTCATATTAATTGTATATAATAGTATAGAGCAATATACACATAGTTTATATTACTCTATACTATACACATATTATACTATTACTATTATACTATACACATATTACTCTATATGTATATATTACTCTATACTATTATGTGTACTAGGTGTATGCTATAACTAATATAATATAAAAGATTGCATATCATATTTATATTTTATAAGTTATATATACATTTACTTTATTGCAGATGCATATACTTTATCAATTTGCATATATTTGTGTAATATGTTTATTACATTTATAGTCATATAACATATTTATAATACAATTGTTATAACTAAATATATTTATAATTATATTTACAAGTTAATTATAATAGATTGAATGATATAAAATTGCAGTTTTTATTAGTCAAACAGGTCAAATATTGACAATTTCATATGATTCATCCTAATATATGTATACATATATTGCATAAAATGTCATTAATTTAAATAAACACTCATTACATAAAATTATAACTCTCCTAAAAAGGGAGAGTAAAGCCAGGTAGGGTTGAGAACTGCTGTGTTAGTTAGCAAATATTTTTATTATTTGTCAATGCAAATTGGCCCCTGCCAGGGACCTTATATTGTTCACAAAACCAGCAGAGTTTCTTCTGGGCTCCAGACCTTGCAATGGCTGTGCCCTATGTCTAGTACACTTGTTCCCTCAGACATGGCGCACTGGGTATAGGAACCTTCTTCACTTATCTGTTCAAATAAGTTGTGAGTGAGGGGAATTTACTGGTCCCAGATCTGATGGGACAAAGGGACAGGTGGCGACAACTGCTGTGAACTCACATCATCTCCAGACCCAGCTCTCACACCCGGAGCACTTACCTTCTTCTGCCATCCCCCAAGCGCAGAGATCCCTATCCACTGGAAACATGCTCCTGGTCTGCAATGGTGAACCCCAGCCTCATCCAGGTCCGTGTGGAGGAGGGACAGTAATGGAAGAGGGAAGCAGTTTTTCCCCTCTGTGCCCCCGCCCCGCATGCCCCTGCCCAGTACGCCATTGACTGACACCCCACCCCCCACACACCCCTGTGGCTTGAGACTGCCAGAGCCATGGAGCACCTGGAGTGCAGGTCGGCCTTTGTGGCCTCAAAGAGGAAATGTCCATGTCACTGGAACGGTGGAGGGTCACTTCTCAGTGACTGCCAGAACGTAAGGCGTTCCGGGGAGAACCAGCAGAGGGGCACTGTGGGTGGAGGAGACACTAACTGGGCCTCGGAAACCCGTGCCTAGGCTCGGGGTGACTGGGAGGTGTGGCACAGGGAGGGTAGGTACCTGTAACACCTACGTGATGGACACAGGTGCTCAAGAGGGAGCCCTCCACTGTGGCGCTGTCTCAGCCTTCCCCAACAGGGAAATGGCCACGTTCAGAGCACTTCCGAGATATAGGCTGCAGCTGCGCAGTGCTAATGCCATAATCAGTTGCACTCCCCAGGATGCTGCCCTCACTTTCTGTCCTATCGGAAATGGGTGTGTTTACAGGATAGTCAATAATATTGCCGTGTGCACTTAGGTTAGCATGAGAGGATTCATGTATGTCACTGTGCCCAAGTATTCATTGTCCCCCCATAAAAGGTGAATAATTACAGTATATCTGTAATAGTATTATTTGTAGTTATAGTAATATTAAAATGTTATAATATTATTTAACCAGGCAGCACCACCAGGAAGGCTTGTGCTATGCTTGACTTTTGTTAATTAGGGATAATTGTGCATCCATTCTTATTATTTATGTTTACATTATTATTCATTATTTATAGTATTTATTTATTTTACCTTTATACTATCCATTGTTATAATTAAGGTCATCATTAAATGATTATATCATGATTTATTCACTATAATGAATACCACAATTGTATTATTAACTAGTGTTATGTATACCATAATCATATTATTTATTACAAGTATTATAGTAAGTGCAACACAGTTTTAATAATTTTCTACTAAACATAATGAATAGTAAATTAATTCTGTACTGCTACGAAACCCTTTGTTAACCTTTGCATCCTGGGAGAATCAGGATAACTGAGGTAAAGCATTAATGCAGTTACTTGCATTATTCTGATTATATATATATATATATATATATATATATATATATATATATAGTAGCTACCACTCCTGGTAATGTTGGTGTGGTAATTTCCCCTCTGAGAAATGGTATAATTATATCACATGGTTAATGATATTATTATTATTGTTATTATTACTACTATTATTACTATGACTAACGTTATTTTACCATTTATCCTAATGATGGATACCAATATAAGACTAATGATGTTATCTGTTCCCACCTGTGAAATGGAGATGATTTTGGAAACTGATAATTTACATTATATTGATATTATAATCATAATTCATACCACTCCTGAGAATCTTGGCATGCGTCTATAAAATGGACATAATTATGAGTCATCACTAATATTATTTGCATTTATGTTGGTACTATATTTGCAATTAATGCTACTACTAGGAATGAGTTTCTTGTACACTAGGGAGAAATTCACACCTCACAGGGTTTTTGTCAGTTTTAAATGAGTTAGAACCTGCTACATAGTAGTAATGGTAGTAATATTAATAATAGGAGATTTTCTTAACTACTCACCTTGCATCAGGCACTGCTTTCTGTGCTTCACATGCATTGACTCAATAATCACAACAACCTTATGAGTAAAATGGGTATTACAAATATCCCCAGTTTATACTTGAGTAAACTGTGACTCAGAGAGCAAACATTTTGCCTTAGTTTCCACAGTTTTAGCCCACATTCCATTCTTAACCACTACTACTCTCTTGGGTATTAATGGGAATAATTATCATATGTAACTGATATTTTTATCCAAGTTATTATCTTATTATAACAGAAGAGAGAGGGTTCCTTCTTGTTCATTATAAAATGGTGACAGTCACACTCAGTGGCTTGAGTTCGCGGTTCTGATGTTAGGGAACCAGGCTGGGTGCGGTGACCAGTACAGAGGTGTGGGGATCTCTCCCTCCTGATGTTGTCAGGAGACTAATTTGAAGTAGCTTAGGCCAAAAGCCCCGAGCAGCCTCTTGGTGCATAATAAATGCTTATCAAAGATTCATTAATCCTTCATTATGGTGCTTAGCTTCCTAGAAGCCCAGGTACAAAGAGCAAGCAAACTTTACAAAGGAAAAATGCAAAGAAAGATAGTGCTTAGTTACTGAGTGTTTTTTCTCTCTGTCTGTGGCACCACCCTCTTCACCTGTATCCACCTGCCCTGCCCTCCGTGCTCAAAGGAAGACACATCATGGCAACAGCCTGTTGTTCAGGGCAGTTTATTGCAGCTGGTATTTGACATCACATAGTGGTGCAAGTCTTCCAGCTGCATGTGTCCAGTATATACATGGATAAGGTCCAACTCAATCAATACGGCCTGGAAGAATATAGAAGGAATGGAGTGAGTCTCCATTCCCCGAAAGGAGGAAGGGATGAATGATGATGAAGTGTGTGTGAATGAGGCATTGAGGGAAGGAACATAGAAGATTTGTTAATGGAATTCAGATTCGTCTGCCCCTCCTAGGAAGGAACTGGAGGTGAAGTCCCTTCTAGGAGTGGTGAGAGGTTGAAGGTAAGACTTAAAAACAGGTTGGCTCTGGGTGGTGAACACACAATGGGATTTATAGATGATGTAATACAGAATTGTACACCTGAAATCTATGTAATTTTACTAACAATTGTCACCCCAATAAAGGCAAAAAAAACAGGTTGGGTTGGACGTCTGTTTAAGAACCAGTTACAAGCCCAGGTACCACCCTAACACCAGTGCCACATGCTAATACAAGACGATGAAAGATTTCTACAGGGTAAAACAGAGCGGGTAGGGTTTAGCTGGGCATGCCTACCTACTCCAGGCCACAATTTCCTGTTAATGATTATTTATCTACCACTGAGCCTGGGCATTTTGCAGAGCCTTTGAGAGTAACACAGCCCAGACTGCCAGAGTTAGGGTCTTTGGGACAAGGAGTCCCAGACTCAGTGTCCCTTCCCTCCACCAGACTACAGAGGTTAGACCAACCCCTTCTTTTCCTGCAATGCCCCTGGAAAACTAGAGTTAGATGCCAGAGACCCAATTTTCCTGTAGGCCTCTGCTTTGCTTTGGGCTCTGTCCCAAACCACTCTTGAGCAAGCTTGTAGTTGTTACCTACCATATTTCTAGGTCCTTCAGTGTGACCCAGACGCAGGTGAGCCTGGACACCAGATATGTCCCTGCCATACAGGTCTCACCATGCAGTTCCGGAGGGGCGAGCACTGTCACCACTTAGGTGGCTGGGCAGGGAGGAGGGTTCTGCACACTCATTTTAGGTGACATAGGAATGGCAGAATTTTAAGTCCCAGAGCCCTAAGGGCCCTCCTGACCCACTTCTCTCTCCTACCATCCTCTCCTACAGTCATTATAGCTCAGTCAGGGCCCATCAACATCAGGAGATCATAAATTTTTATGACGTCACCATTGCCAGGGTATGCCTGTCATCTTCCCGTCACACACACACCCATCTCCCCAACTAACACATGAGCTCCTGAACCCTGCTTTGGCTTAGGGTGTGGGGCGGGTATTTGGAGCCTGATGTTCCTAGTGAAAGACTAAGTGCCTGCCCCCCAACACCACAGACACTCTTGTAGTTGACAAAAATCCTACAACGACCCTCCAAGATGTCCCATCCTCATCCCCAGAACCTATGAATATGATGAAATATTACCTCCATGATAATGGTAAGTTATATGGCACAGTTGACCATGAAATTGGGAGATTATTCAGGTGGACCTGACCTAATTATATGGTTGCTACAAAGCAGAAAGTTTTCTCCAGCTGCAGAAGAAAGGGAAGTCAGAGAAAGTTGAAGCGTGAGAAGCATATAATGCAGGATTGCTGGCTTTGAAGATGCGAAGCAGCCTCAAGGCACAGAGAATGTCTCCAGGCTCCGGCCTACACCCTGAATGAGCATGGATGGCAATTCTTCCCAGAGCTTCCATCCAACAGTCCAGCCTGGCTGACACTTGACTTGGGCCTTGTGAGACCCTAAGAAGAAAACTCAGGTGAGCCCACCTGGACTTCTGACCTACCAGTGAGCTAATAACTGGGTGTTGTTTTAAGCTGCTAAATTGGTTATAATTTATAATGGCAGCAATAGAAAACTAATGTAACTTCTTTTTTAACTTTATATATTGAGTTTATTTTTTATTAGTTTCAGGTGTACAAAGCAATGTAATAGACGTTTACACCCCTCACAAAGATAACCTCCCACAATCTACTGCCCCTCTGACACTCTGACATCATATATAGCTGTTACAATACCATTCCCATTCCCTCCCTATGCTGTATTTTACATCCTGTGACCACTATATATATATATATATATATATATATATATATATATATATATATATATATATATATATTTTAATGATAGTTGACATTCAATCTTATTCTATTTCAGCTTCAGCTTCAGGTGTACAGCGCAATAGTCAGACATCTACACTGTCCCTGAAGTGATCCACCCAATAAGTCCAGTGCCCATCTAACACACTAGACAGTGTTTACAACATATTGGTTATATTCCCCATCCTGTCTTTCATATCCCCATGACTATATTGTGACTACCAATGTGTACTTTCTAATCCTCCCCCATCTCCACCCTCCTCCCATCTTGCAACCATCAGTTGTTTTTCCTATATCTCAGGCGTAGGGATTAAGAAGTTACATTACTCACTTCTATGTGGAATCTGAAGAACAGGATAACGTAGCTTCTTAATCCCCACACCTGTCTTTTCCGCTTCGTAGATTACAGGGCCCTGAGGGGGCTCATGCATTGATTCCTCTCCTTGTCCATCCAGGAGGATGACTGGTTTTGTCCATACGGTAGTATCCCCAGCCTCTTGTCCTTGCTGTCTTTTCCCTGCTCAAACTCTTTGCCCTCGGGCCTTCCACACGTGTTTTTCCCACTGAGTTTCCCCAACTGTCCTCCCAGGGCTGCCAAGAGCAGCTGATTATTTCCTCGTCCCAGGACATCCTGCCTTCTGGTGCTGATGGTTGGCAGCCCACAGGGTGTCCTTGTCCAGGGCACACTGTGCTGACTCTCTTGGCGTGGTCTCTGTCCCCCTCCAAGGTCTTCGAGAGTTGGGAATATGCAGTTGTCAAAAATGCAATATGTTGTACTTCTGCTCCAGCTTAGCTGAGAGAGGTCTCCTACAAAGGATATGACAGTTCTGCGGATGTGCCCTCCCCAGGTGTTCCTGTAGACTCAGGGGCTGCTCCCTGTCACGTCCAGCTGTCCCTATGCTTCGCTTTACTTCCCTGTTGCTTTGCTCTTTTTAGGATAGAGGAGGACAGGAGGTGGGAGGGGAAGTGCTAGCCCCATCCTCCCGCAGGCACTGCCCTGCCTCCCTTGCCAGTGACGCCCGGTGCCTGTGGGTGGATGCACATCAACCAGCCCATCAGCTGAATAAAGCCGCATGCTTCCGCTGCCTATCCAAGAGGCCTGAGAAATGTGACAAGATCCTCATAGATCCCAGCTGTCAGCTTGACACCTGGCTACAGACTCTCTGTGACTTGTTCCCTTTCCAAAGATGGTCATCTTCCCTAAGATCCTCAGTCTTTCCAAGACCATCAACTCCTGCCTGTCCTGATATGCTGGTGAGATTCTGTTTATGATCCAGTTACGTAATCACAGGTGTATACACAATAGACAATTTTTTAAGTTATAGATTTAAAATGTGCACAGTTTTCTGTATATATTATTGCTACATGTGAGATTTTATTTTACCCTACTTATAAGCTAATACATAACTTGTTACTATTTAATGGATGCTGGTAGAAGAATACGACTCCTGGGTTGGAAACGGGTGAATGATATTATTACGTGTGGGACAGTAAGCAACATGAACATCAGCACATTTGCGTAGGTTCCCCTTTTCCCTCAAGTCCCACAGAAGCGACACAGAGCAGTCCAGGTGGCTGCTGTGCATTAGAATAAGAAACAACGACTTTGGGGAACCCACCCATGGATAGCAAGCAGTAAGCAAGTTCGCTCTTTGTCCTAAGAGAGGCATTACCTCATCCCTCAAAGTTGCATGCTGCAAACACAACCGTGATAAATGGCCCAGGTAAAAAGTGCAGGACCTTACCCTCTAAGCATACTCAGCAATATGTGTAGGAGCACGAGTCTCTCCCAACAGTTATACTTCAATAAAATTAACCCCCCAAAATACCCTGCCTAACACCCCCCACTATTGACAAATCTTCCTCCTCTCAAATTCTCATTCACTTCTTCCTTCTCTCTTTCATTCACTACCCACACTCCTGGTGCTATTCCATTTCCATTGCTCTCTCTATCCTCACCATATCCAGGGCTTGAACTCAAAGCCAGAGAAGAGGTTGGATTCAGAGAGATCTGGAATTTGACTCTGGCACATTGTGACCCTTCTGGAAAGATTTCCTAAGGCATGAAACACCTGTGGTGGTGGTGGCCAAGGAAGGGTATTCCATGTTTCCTCAGCACTAGCCTCACCCTTTGGGGTCTGTATGCTCCAAGCAGACATAGAAGGTAGGCGGGCCGTGTGAGCTGGAGTGGAGACTAGAGCGACTGTGTGCAACTACCTGCCCAGGCCATAATCACTCACACACGCAGAGTTTTTGACAATTTTAGTTAGTCCTGAGCTTAGCAGGCTTGTAGTCTAAACAAGAACTAATAGGGATATCACAATGAGTGCCCCCCGATATGCTCCCCAACATATGATGGAGGCTAGGCCACCTTTCTCCACAGACCCCCAAAATATCTGGCAGTGGAAAAAGACTACCCTTCAAAATGCAAACCTAGCCAGACACATCATCAAAATGGCAGCTTGACGTGAGCCTCTGTAAAGGTCCCATGGAATTTACAACTAATGGAACAACAATAACTCCACAAAGGAGTTATTGCACAGCAGACAGGCAGGACAAAGAGGCCCACTACTGAATTCACGTACAGATGGGTGAATCGCGCGAGCCGGGGAGGAGGGAAGGGAGAAGTGCGGAGACGGAGCCGCGCTGGCACAAGACGCAGACCTAGCTCAGTGCTCCGAGCTCGCTGCATTCCAGAACTACCGCAGCTGCGGGAGAGGGAATAATTTGGACTGCTAGAACTCGGACAATCAAATAACAACATGAGCACATTATGAAAGAGATTGAAATTTTAAAAAAGAACAAAATAGAATTTCTGGAGATTAAGAACTCAATAGAAGAAATTAAGAATGAAATAACCAGCTGAGGTAGTAGAGTTGACCAGATGCAGGGAAGAATCAGTGACATCGAAGATAGAAACCACGAAATTATACAGATGGAAGAACAAAGAGACTCGAGACTTAAAAGAAATGAAAGAACTCTACAAGAACTTTCTGACTCCATCAGAAGGAGCAATACAAGAATAATGGGCATAACGGAAGGAGAAGAAAGAGAGAAGGGAACAGCGAATATATTCAAACAAATTCTCAATGAGAACTTCCAAACTTGTGGACAGAACTGGATCCTCGAATCCAAGAAGCAAATAGAACACCTAATGATCTCAATCCCAACAGGCTTTCTCCAAGGCTCATTGTATTGACGCTATCTAAAATCAACGACAAAGAAAGAATCCTCAAGGCAGCCAGGGAAAAGAAGATGGTAACCTACAAAGGAAACTACATTAGATTATGATCAGATTTTTCAGCAGAAAATCTAAGCCAGGAGGGAGTGGAACCAAATATTCAAACTATTGAAAGAGAGAAATTATGAGCCAAGAATAATATATCCAGCAAAGATATCCTTTAGATATGAAGGCGGAATAAAGACCTTTCCAGACGTACGGAAGCTGAGGAAATTTTCAAATACACGACCTGCACTACAAGAAATACTAATGGAGGCTATTCGACCACCATCAAAAGGAACAATTTGTGGCAATCAAAACATAAAAAGGGGGAGAGTAAAGGCCTGAACCAGAATATGCGAATGGAGAAAGTAAGAGTGCTGAAGAACATGGAATACTCTAAATATCAAACTTTCTTTTACGTAAACTTAAGGGTAACCACTCAAAAAAAATCCAGAACTGAAATATACACTGTAATAAAAGAAGAAACAGAGGGAAAAATTATAGAATAGCACCACACAGAAATAATAGACAACAACAAAAAGGCAAAGAAAAAATAGAGACCCAGACTTACCAGAAAACTAAAGAAAGAATGACAGGAAATCCTCACATATCAATAATCACCCTAAATGTAAATGGACTGAACTCACCAATAAAAAGGCACAGAGTAACAGATTGGATCAAAAAACTAAACCCAACCATGTGCTGTCTCCAACAGACACCTCTCAGCTACAAGGACAAGCATAGAATCAAAGTGAAAGGATGGAAATTGACACTCCAAGCAAATGGTACCCAGAGAAAATCAGGTGTAGCCATACTGATATCAGATGAAACAGACTTCAGGGAGAAAAAGATAACAAGAGACAAAGATGGACATTTCATAATGGTAAAGGGGACTATACAACAAGAAGACATAACATTCATCAATATTTATGCCCCCGATCAGGGAGCACCAAAATATACCAAGCAACTACTAACAGAACTAAAGGGAGAAATTGACCAAAACACAATTATACTAGGGGACTTAAATACATCAATGACAACTATGGATAGATCATTCAAACAGAAAATAAATAACGAAATAGCAGCCATAAATGACACATTAGATGAAATGGCCATAATTGACATATATAGAGCATTTCATCCTAAAATATCAGACTATACATTCTTTTCTAGTATACATGGAACATTCTCAAGGATAGACCATATATTGGTACGTAAAATCAGCCTCAGCAAATTTAAGAAGATTGAAATCATACCAAGTGTATTCTCTGATCACAAGGCTTTGAAACTGGATATCAACTGCAAAAAGAAAGCAGGAAAAAACACAAATACATGGAGATTAAACAACATACTTGTCAAGAACGACTGGGTCAAAGAAGAAATTAGAGGAGAGATCAAACATACATAGAAATAAATGACAATGAAAATACATCCTACCAAAAGTTTTATGATGCAGCGAAAGCAGTTTTAAGAGCAAATTTATGTCATTACAGGCATATCTCAAGAAACAAGAAAAATCCCAAATAAATAACCTCAGGTTATACCTTAAAGAACTAGAAAAAGAAGAACTTTTGAAACCCAAGGTCAGCAGAAAAGGAAATAACAAAAATCAGAGCAGAACTACATGAAATAGAGAACAAAAAGGCAATAGAAAAAAATTAATGTGACAAAGAGCTGGTTCTTTGAAAAGATTAACAAAATTGACAAACCCTTGGCTAGACTCTCTAAGATAAAAAGAGAGAAGACACTAATTAACAAAATCAGAAATGAAAAACGGAAAGGTATCACGGACACCACAGAAATACAAAGGATCATCCAAGAATACTATGAAGGACTATATACCACCAAATCCAATAACCTAGAAGAAATGGACAAGTTCTTAGAAACATGTAGCCTGCCAAGGCTAAACCATGAAGAACTGAAAAATCTAAACAGACCGATCACCAGTAACGAAATTGAATCCAAAAGCTTTCCAAAAGGAAAAGTCCAGGACTAGAGCTTCACTAGTGAAGTCTACCAAACCTTCAAAGAGGATCTAATACCAATCCTGCTCAAACTCTTCCAACTAACTGAACAAGAGACAGTACTCCCTAACTCATTTTATGAAGCCAACATTACCCTGATACCAAAACCTGGTAAGGACAACACAAAAAAAAGAAAACTAGAGACCAATATCTCTGATGAATACAGATGCAGAAATCCTAAAAACAAATTCTAGCAAATCGATTGCAACAATGCATTAAAAAGCTTATTCATCACGACCAAGTGGGGTTCATCCCTGGGGCACAAGGATGGTTCAACATCCACAAATCCATCAATGTGATACATCACATAAACAATAAAAAGGACAAATATCATATGATTATATCAATTGATACAGAAAAAGCATGTGACAAGATACAACATCCATTTATTATTAAAACACTTAATAAATTAGGTATGGAAGGAAAATACCTCAACATAATAAAGGCCATATATGACAAGCCCTCAGCTAATCTCATAATTAATGGTGAAAAACTGAAGCCCTTTGCTCTATGTTCAGGAACACAACAGGGATGTCCCCTATCACTTCTGCTTTTCAACATAGTGTTGGAAGTCCTTGCCAGAGCAATCAGGCAAGATAAAGAATTAGAAGGCATCCAAATTGGGAATGAAGAAGGTAAATTATCACTCTTTGCAGATCACATGATGCTATATATAGAAAACCCTAAAGACTTCACCAAAAAGCTATTAGAAACAATCAACGAATACAGTAAAGTTGCTGGCTACAAAATCAACATACAAAAGTCCATTGTATCCCTATATACTAACAATGAAATCTCAGAAAAAGAAATACGAAAAACAATTCCCTTTGCAATTGCAGCAAAAAGAATAAAATACCTAGGAATAAACTTAACCGAGGATGTGAAGGACCTATATGCTGAAAACTGTAAGACATTTTTGAAAGAAATTGAAGAAGACACAAAGAAATGGAAAGACATTCCATGCTCATGGATTGGAAGAATCAACATAGTTAAAATGGCCATATTACCCAAAGCAATATACAGATTTAATGCAATCCCCATCAAAATCCCAATGTCATTTTTTTAAGAAATACTACAAAAAAATCATCAGATTTGTTTGGAACCCCAAAAGACCCCGAATAGCCAAAGCAATCTTAAGAAAAAAGAACAATACTGGAGGTATCACACTCCCTGAGTTTAGCTTGTACTACAGGGCTACAATAATCAAAACAGCATGGTTTTGGCAGAACAACAGACACATAGACCAATGGAATAGAATTGAGAACCCAGAAATAAAACCACATAAATATGGACAGATAATTTTTGACAAAGAAGCTAAAAACATACAATGGAGGAAAGACAGCCTCTTCAATAAATGGTACTGGGGGAATTAGATAGCCAAGTGCAAAAGAATGAAACTGGACTGCTGTCACCATG